>NW_020327366.1:0-300000 GCF_001858045.2 Oreochromis niloticus | reverse complement strand
ACCTGCAGCGCAAAGCCGGTCGAGCTGCAGCACACACTTCCCAACCCGTAACACAACCTCGCTGAAAAACCAGCCTTACATTCAACGTTGTGTTGTTGTATAATTGTGATAACCAATACCCTGTTAGACCAATAAACCTCGTCGACAAGCGAGAACATGACTGATACTGTTCCGCGACTGAGAGAATCATAGCTGTAAAGCTAAAAGGTCTAGTCTCTCTTGTAGCTTGCCGTTGTAGTCCCTAGCTACTGCACGCAGCCAGGAGTAGAGTGATATTTACAAGGTGGCAACGGTCCATACTGTGTCGTAGTAGTAGCTAGTTAGTTTTATCGGTACATTCCGATATGACGATCGACAGGCCTAAGGTCGTGCTTAGTACTGGACAATGTTACCTGCCTGAAATTGACAGGGACACCGCTGTGATTGACAATGTCACTGTGCCCCGGAACAGGAAAGGTTTATTTCTATCAGTTTCCAATGATGTCGTACACGACAGTCCGTCGGACGAACTGTCCTTCTCTGCGTTGTCCCCCGCCGATAGAGCTACGTTCCAACTGCTTCTATATCTTACGTATTGTTGCAAAGGTACAGTGCTTCAAGTCACACTAGAGGACCCGGACTTCGTGTCCATGTCGCTTCCCATCCGAGAGGATAACGCTCACGGAAGATTGTTTTTGTTTTATTCTAAATATGGACAATGACAACGACGTATCAAGTGGAGATGACAGTACGGAAGTACAACCCGACTCCTCGCAGGTGAGATACACACCTAGGAATTATCTACTGGATATGCTTGACATGGACGCTGGTATAGACGTGTTTGACCAGGACAACGTGGCCGATGTGCAATTGGATGATACCAACGACGACGACGACGACGACGACGAGCTGCACAAACAAGCCTTCAACGCCTTCATGGGACTGCAGCTGGTCAGGAAGAAACTCTCCTCGCTAAACAATGCAATGGTAGCAATGAAGGATGAGAAAGCTGAATTGTCAGCTATATTCCATTGGGTGGACATAGTCTCGGACGCATTGAACTCTAACAAGTTGGACAAGAAAACAGTTAAAGAATTACAGGGATCTTTGTACACACCGGTGTGTCAGTCCGGGAAAACTGCAGTGGTGTTGCCGCAGAGCATAACTCGTTTGAAGCTTAAGACTCTCGAGAAATCGATATCTACGATGACGGACATTCGCCTGCGAGGCGAAGGCCAGACGTTGTTCAGAGCACTGATGGGTAGTTTAAGACCAACGCGGTGGCTCGAACAAAGCGTCATGTCAACGTATAATCCAGATGTGCCCGGCGATGTGACGCACGTGGACAAACTCAAGGCCTTCACCCGCGATCTAGCGCGGGGATCGCAATCGCGAGTCGACTCGCGAGGACTGATTGTGTTTAGATACACCCTGGACAGCCTCATAGATTCTGACACCCCAGACTTGTTCACTCGAAGCATGCTTCACAAACACGTACCGGTGAACAGGAGTGTCATGGATGTCGGGTTGCGCAAAATACGCACCCAGCGCAGAACTCTAGATCTCGCGCGCATGTTAGACAGCGGACGCTGTGACTGCAGCCGCAGGAGCGGCAACGACATGCCGTGCCGAGGACAATGTTACGCGGCGTATGCCTGCTACTACAATCACGCAGAAACGCACCCATTCGTCACAAGCAAAAACGATCACAGTTACTATTTCGCACACTTGTTCCCACAGTTGGGTAAAGTCGAACGCATGAGCAAAGAAATGAAACAGGAGTACGGTGGTAGGGATCAGTTTGAGCTCATAGCGGATATGGTCTTTACAATCTTGACAAGACGCCACTTTGGCGAACGAGATGCAATATATATGGGTTTACACGAAGTCGTAGATGGGAGTCGAGGCAACGCATCTCTTTCTCTCGGACACCACCTGCCGGACATACATCTACAGCTATGCGGGACAGTCTGCGACGACGGCCAACGGGAGTACGCCAGCGTAAAGGTGTACGACGCGGCAGTAGTCAAATACCTGTTCTGTGAAACCTTGGCAATAACTAGACTGTTTCAAGCGTCGACCACCTTTAATTACATCATAACAAACACCGCACCCAGATACACCATCGAACGTATCATGCTGTTGAACATCACCGGTCCAGGAGAAGGTAAAAGCTACGCTAACAACGTGCTGGAGTATCAATTTCGCGCGGTGAGGGATTGCATTGAGAGGCTAACTTCGTTCACGATGCAGGCCTTCAAGCAGAACAGGAATGCTTGCGTGGTGATGATAGACGATGCTCACATAACGCACGAGAAAAACACAAAATCGATTGACAGAGAATCGAACGTCATCCCCAACACGTTCAAAAATCTGTTGGACACCAGCACCCTAGAAAGCGACGTCGTGACCAAAGACCCCGTCACAGGCAAAATCGCCACGGTGAAATTCCAAGCTGTTCACAACTGCGGGTTTGTGTGGAACACGAACACCATGGGGTTCATGAGCGACGCCTGGGCGGACAGGTGTCTGATAATGGAATCTGAACACCCCAAAGAGGTCACTCGCACTCGAAGCACTGTACAAATTAGGGACGTGGTGGAGAAGCGGACGATGGATCGCATCGCAGCGCTTTGTCTATACAGACAGAATCTAATACAGTCTGCTACGATGATCGCGGACTCCGAGGTTTTTCTCGGCGGAGCACAACAAGGACGACAGTGGCACTGCGCACGAGATGCTCATGTTGTGTTCGACGTGTAAAGTGCCAGCGAGGTCTGCTGTCAACAGCGAGGTGAAGACGCGTAAATTGTGCACATACAGATTGTCCCATAGCCAGCTTCCCTCTCACGTAAAGAGAGGTTGGGCGAAGGTGAACAAAAAAGTGAGCACTGTCACGTTGTCACTTGAAATGCTGTATGACATGTTAGCCACGTACTCCCCCGATTCTCATGCTGGATTCTGGTCTCAAGTCACCTCGGCTATGGTGGAGTCTTACGAGCAGAGCGCCGACGAGGAGGAATGGGAGAATGCTATGGGTCAGTGTTACGAGGACGCAAACGAGCGACCGCCGCCGCAGTGTCCTAGGTTGTCATTCACATTAGACTTCACGGAGGACCCGCTTCGCTCGCTGGTGTTGGAAGCTACAGCCGGTGTGAAGGCATTGGACGAGCTAACCTTCCACAGATGCGTGCTTGGCGGCGAGACGTTTCAGTGCTCGGCGCCTTTGTATTACGGAGCTGTTTTACTCGAAGCGCTGGGCGAAGCAGCTCCTGACCTGGCTTACAACGAAAGCCACCTCAAAGAAGAAAACGTGGGCCCGCGGCACACATTCCACGGACCGAGGTTGACGGTGTATTCTGGAGACTACGCGGGTGTGCCGGTTAAGAACATGAGTTCGTTTTGCAAAACTAGGACTACGTATCATCAGGATCGAGTGCTTCTGACAAACGATACAGTGGACAGGGACTACCTCTTTGAACTGGAAGAAGATTGGGAGTGGAAGGACGCGTGTGATGTGTTAAATCGCGTTTTCAAAGATGACATTTTTACGGTCGAAATGTTGAAACGAGATTACGCTGCGACCATGATCACAATGGTCAGCGAGTACCGAAGCTCGGGGCCTTGTCGTGGGGACCCAGACAACGGTAGAACAGCGCTTGCATTGCGAAGACACAAACCTCTTACACACGGTGGACCGAGAGAGCATTGTAGTGACCTAACCCAATGTTCGCATGCTGCACCACAGGGGAAACATTCACAAAAAAGAAAACACACGCTATCACACCACTCTTCGCAACGGGAGAGATCTCACGGATCGAAACGGGGATCGTCCAAGAAACACCGGGGTGCATGTTGTGATTAAATGTGTCTGTGCACACTACATATTGTTTTTGTTGTTGTTGTTGTTGTTGTTGTTGTACATACTTTCCATAAAATAAAGTGTCGCTGATTCCTTACTACACACATCTAGTTTGTTTCTTTGTTTCTTTGTAGCCAGTGTGCGGTGCAGGATAAAGATAAAGAAGAAGGACAGGAGACATGTGTAGAAAACCAACATACGTCAAAATTGAAATTATCCAGCCGACCCAGCTACATTATCCGGCCAACCCAGCTACATTATCCGGCCGACCCAGCTACATTATCCGGCCGACCCAGCTACATTATCCGGCCGACCCAGCTACATTATCCGGCCGACCTGGCTACAGCAACCGACAGTGATTTGCACACACGTTGCTCCATAATCCAGATATATCAGCGGCTAGTAGACAGCATCAGCCTTATACAGCCGTCGCACGAGTAGCCGACCGGGAACGAGTAGTCATCTCAAGCTATCTAAGGCTAAGCTTGGATCTCGAACATGAGCCTAGAGAAACTCGAAGCGTACAGGCACGACATAGCCGAGTGCTACGAATCGTTATCCGACATAGTTGAGGACGCCTCGGAAGCGTTCCAAGACTACCACTTGGAGTGCAAGTTACTCTCCACCACGAACCTAGTGAGGAAAACCCGTGCGATCATCGATCACTGTTTGGAGAACGAAGAGCGGGCCGCTGAGTTTCTTCGTATAGTGCAGACTAACAACAAGGACTTGTACGAGAGCATGGAAAAGCACGGGGCAAAAGGTCCCCCAGGTACTATAACTTGTAAGATGACACGTTAAACGCTCACTTTCCATCGATGCTAAGTTACCCTGTCTGTTACTTTCCACTAGAGCGAACCAAAGCTGCTCACACCTTATCGGACGACGTGCAGTCAGCGCTGGGAAGCAGGCTGGACCAAGTGTCGAAAGACATCGCCGACTACAGCTTCTTACCCAAAGTCACTGAGATCGTGTCGGCTGTGAAACACATGTTCGCAGAAAGCGTGATACTGACCGAAGAATACGAAGACTTTTACATTGTATTCAGCAAGGCCGATTTAAGGCTGATGGATATTGAGTTTACATGTTATGTGTCGCAGTGGTCTTATCAACATGATAGAGAACACATAATCCTTGCCTGTGAAAATGAAATGCTGGACATGATTCGCAAGCTGCTCCATAATCCAGATATACCAGCAGTTACTAAACACAGCATTAGCCTCATACTGCTCTCACACAACATGCACATATACGGCCTGGATGACTGGGAGGCAGGCGCGGTTTGCATGCGGATCGACTGACTGCTGAATGAGTACGGAAACATGAAAGTGTGTGATGTTTGCTGTTATTAGCTGCCTTTGTATGGCATTTCCAGTGGTGTACGTTGGAATTGATGGTTGTGAAATAAACAGAAATTACACACAAGTCACTGGTCTCAGTTTATTCCTAATTTTATTGTCACACAGATACATACCCCCATGTACATAAACACACACGTTTAATACAAAGCACAACGGAGCCACCCCGAACTTACGCCGTTTCGGCGAAAGTCTTAACATTGTTCTTGTCTACACGGAAACCATAGACATCGCTCCCTTCAGGATGCGTCAAGCTCCACAGGTCATACACGTATTTCATGGTTCTGAACGTCAGCGACGATCACGTCGGAGTCCAACTGGCTTGTGTTTTGTCAGGGATCTTAGCCATGAAAGCCAATGTCTTATAGAGAGCGTGGTACTGTTCCGAAGATGCGGCGCGATCTTCGTTATCCCACGCAGCCTTCAGATCGTCACACCAGCTCGCGAAGCGATCGTTCGTAGCAACCTTCAGAAGGCCTTTGGGTCCGAGTCCCCGGAACGTGCGGGTGTAATCCGTGCCGAACAGGATAAGAAGGACGAGGAGTTTATGTTTTAAACGTTTCTGCTTCGCGACGTCTTGCTTGATGCGAACGTAGAGATGCGAGCCCATTTTGGTCAGTCGCAGATACCTGCCGTGACTGAAGCGAGGCACCTTGCCTTCCATGTACAGGTTGCTAAGTTTGTTCATGCGTTCGTGTAGTCTCTTTGCGCTCACGACATGCGCGTCGTCCTCCACAGTGAGCTCCCCGCCACATCGTTTGTTATTCACAGCAGAGCCCTCAGAGGCCACGGCGTCGTGACATGCAGGTAACAACTCGAAAGCGTCAACGAATGCCGATTTTGATTTCAACCCCCACGGACCCACGGGGAGGCGTGCTAGTATCTTACACGCAACTTCGGCTTCATCGGTTGCGTTTAACTTGAAGAATCTGGTGAGAAATTCGCCGTACACGGAGCCTCTTATTCCACTCAGATAGAAATACCTAGCTACTTGTTGTGGCAATGTGGAGTCTTGGTCTTTGTCTGCAACGACACTTTCCCACTCTCCGTGCAGAAGCTTGAGCTCTTCCCCGAGGTCATCGTCGTCCTCCGCAATGTCGTACAGCGTACGGAATCTGGGCTTGCGGGCCTCGAAGTCCACGTCAGTTGGCCGTAAACCGCCAACCCCGGGCGCCTCCGCGAGCAGGTCGCCAAACGCGGAGCTGTGCATCGGTCTATTGCGCCCGTAGCTCGTGTTGGCCAACCGCAATGTGAGCCCTTCGCGCCCGCAAGCCGTGAGCACGGCTACCACGTCTGAGTCTGCCGTGCATACCAGAACAGTGCCCGGGAGAGCGTTGGCTAGTTCTACCATCAGAGTATCGGCTTCTGTGCTCGAGCTCTTGCGGCACGCAGCGTCCAGAAACACGAGGTGTCCCTCCAGAGGTCGATTCGCAAACGATGCAACGTACGCCCCGTGGAATCCGGGCGGTCTGGCTACGGTACCAACGCCGTCGACTTCATCTTTCAGATGAAACACCACGTCTTCGTTGTTAGATTCACACAAGACGTCACGGGAAGCCCAGTCCCGTCCGGTGACCAGAAACACTGCCTTTTTTGCCACATTGGTGTCACGTAGCAGTTTCAAGGTGAGATAGTCTATAGCGTCCCCGTTCCGATCCAGGTGGGGTGCAAGAGGGTAGCGGTCTCTGGTTTCCCTAACCGCCGGCTTTTGCGCTCCCCGTCTGTCCTTCACCAGAATCAGACACTCTGACGTCCATCTGTCTCGACTGTAATGTTCCACCAGTGTTCTTGCCATGTTTTCGATGGACGCTAACCGATCTCCCTCCACGTAGTCGCTAGCCTTGATCTTAAATCTCATTATCAAATGGTCGACTAACATCCAGTCGTATCGTTCTGTGGGTCGCTCTATCACATCGAACGGCGATAGATGGGGATTCGCGAGCATAACGTGCAGTGCCTGGTTCTTCAGTCCCATTGTCAGACGTCCTATCAACTTGTCGGGCCTGACTGGCGTTATTATAGCGGCCGCACGCACGCACACACGCACATGCACACACACACACACACACACACACACACACACGTCAGTGATCAGGCACGCGTTGTGTCGGCCGTTGTGTCGGCTGTTGGTCGGAGCGGACTTGGTCGTGTTTAAGTTTCTTCTTTTCTTCGTTGAAACATATGTTCCTGTAGCTTAGATCTCCGGGGTTGACTTGTGAGCAAAGGTCCTCTGTGGACATAGTATCGCTTCTGTTATATGACCTCATGTGCACACAAGTAGGAGCTAGACAGTTGAGAACTTGTGTGCAGAAACATGTCAGCCAAGGGAATTTACGCCTCATGCTTTTTGATACAGTGGGCTTCGTACAGCTCCGTATTCGAACCAAATTCGTCCCGGGCCTCACTATGACCAAGTGGGTGGAGCACTCGGCCACGCTGGGGTAGGTGATCGAAAACATCACCCACATCAGCCACAGCTGCGTGTTATAACGCCATAGCGTTGTTTAATCTAGAACGTCGCTGTGTCTCGTCTTGAGCTCTAGCAATGCCACTGTGTTTGTGACCGTGTCGTACGCAACCATGTCGATTTCGGTGTAGAATCCCCAGTCTCGCTGCATACCCTTACACCCGGCTACACAGCGGTTATGGTACGTGTACCGCTTTTTTGTATCCGAGCAGCGGTCGGGTGAAGGTATGCCTGCCACTCTTAAACCTCCGCAAATAGGAGGCAGGTGCAAGGCCTCTAGTTGCGTGAGGATAAGTTGGGAAACTGGACCGACCTGGGGTTTGGTTTTTTCCCCGTTGAATACATCTTTACAGTCGGCGTCCACCGCCACTCCGATGTGCGCTGACATACGTGTTTTATCCCACACCCGTCTACATGCCGCTACACTAGGGACTTTGTTATACGTAAATATCCGCAGCACACCAGCACGAAACTCTGAAGCCTTGGAGTCGGAAACGTTCAGTTGTTTGACGTAGTCGACGACCCAGTCCAATTTACTTTCGGGGTTGCTGTGTCGGTCTTGCAGCGCTCGTGTGAACACGTCCATGTTTATCAGGTTATGGTTTCCTCGCCTTCTCTGCGGAGCCATAGAGTCCAGCGTTCTCGTTATGCCTTGCACTTTGTACCACCGATGGTCATCCGTCGACTTCGCGTGCAGGCAGCCTGACACGGTCTTGAATTCGATCGTCGCGTTTCCTAACATCCTCGTGTAGAGCAAACTAACAGAGGTCGGTTCGGCAAAGCTTTGCGTATCGGCCGATATGGTGTACTAATAGTCAGTAGATACAAAAACCCCGCATGTTCGCCAGACACCGTCACATGCAACGACTATGAACCGCAAGAGAATGCCCGCGTTAAAGTCGCTCGTGTCGAACGGCAAAGACATGTTCGCGGCAAAACTCGCGCCCATGTCGGGCGCCGCAGCCTCGTCCATGGCGAAGTTCACAGGCCGCCTCGGAAGCTCGATTGCTGTCATAACATCTCTCATCGTGGGTTTCCTGACACTACCCAATAACATCATCTATTTCCTCGACCACAAACATTCATCCAAGCTGACGTACGACGAGGACAGTAACGGAGAGCACAGATACGCTTACATTCACGCTGGGATTGCGCTGGTCGTCCTAGGGTGCCTTGCCATGGTGGTGAGCATAGTGCTAAGTTACTTCGCCGCAAACAGCAAACGGAAGGTCGACGCTTCGGCCGCCACCTCTACCAACCCTGTCACACGGAGCGCCATGACTGTGTACGCGTGCTTGGCGATGATGAACGTGGAACTGTTTATGGCCGTGATCGCCGGGTGCATGGAGTTGCTGTATCGTCCCCTCACCAGTAACGAGCACAGGTCTCATAACGTCGAATGTGCTATTGCGGTGTTCAACATCATCATATACGTGATGTACGTGGTCACCATGATACTCACGGCGTCCGTACTGCGAGGGAAACACGAAAAAGAACATACTGACTCTGACCTCTTGGATATGACGGACGTCATGACCAACGTGGCAGCGCCGCGAGAATATGTCACTAGAGGTGCAAACCTGTACAATTCACCGACTGGTTATATGATGTAGTGCTATTGTGCTTTCTTTATTTGTTGTGTGGAACTGAGCAATAAAGAGTCACAGGCATATGTACGGTCTCACGCTCTCTTTTTATTGTTGTTGGTTTACATGTGGAACACTTTATACATGAAAACGGGGTTTTGTAACACATTACTTTTTAACTACCAGCAGACTTGCATCACACGGTTTACAGTGACAATGTGCATCGGACATCCCATGTACATCCCAGGAAACAACACCTACCTACTAATTGTGCGAGACACAGATGTAGTATAACTACTTGGGTTCATTACCTTATGTGAGAAAAGCATATACCGACTTAACATGGATTGGTACGACGGAGTGCATTTAACAGGCAGGGTTTTTACGGCACATGAAAGGGCCTTGCTGGAGCAGCACGCTCGTGTGTGGAATGCGCATACTGACAATGGGGAGACGCTAGGCGTGAAAGGAGCCGTTGCCAAGAGGCCAATGGACTTGAGGTTAACGCATTATCATCACATGAACGCCTTGGTAGCTTTACTCTCCTGTCACATGGACTCAAAGTGCGAGTCTATCATTCGCTATCCTGAGCGAGAGATACAGAGTGGTGACCCGTAATGACGCAAAGACAACACGTTTACCAACTGTATTTTCGTTATTATTGTTGTGAGATACACACGCAGAGGGTGCTGCATGTTACAAGCAGTTCCCTCTGCGAGAAGACAAACGGGAAAATGACATTGGGGTCACACTATCCATACACGGAAGGAAAGGGTTGTTGGGGTTTAAACCTATTTGATGTATTACCGTGCTCTCTGTGACACCGAATAAACTATTTTCTCGAATCTCACTGGCATTTCTTTGTCTGTGCGGTGTTGGTAGCACTCACATACATATATTGCTTGATGTTTGTAATTGCTCTGCTTGGAAGACACTGCGTGACACTTCCATAATAGCGCTCACATATATTGCTTGATGTTTGCACTTGCTCTACCTAGACGACACTGTGTGTATGTGACATTTCCATATTCCGTGAGTACTTCTCAATCCGACACGAAAGACTCCAATAAACGTTATGACTTCTTCGAGTTTGGCAGAGATGTTACTTTTCATCTAACTCTACAACATTGAAAATGGTCTGAACATACAACACGTACATTTTAGATATACTCAACGTTCATACGTAAAGGCCCCTGGTGTGTGACGTGTTGTTATCGTTGGACCGCGTGCTGCTTTTACAAAGCGCTTGTTTTAGGTCATTTGTCACGGGCGAACATCAAACCGAGAATGTCCGTAAGGCGAAGTCGAGCTTTATGTGGGCTGCCAGGACAGCGGGACGACTCGAGCGAGAAGAGCGATCGGTATCACACGCGGGTAATCAACAGCCTGAAACGTGAATTGTTAGAGCTTCAAAAAACCTTGGAGTTGGAGCGTACGCAACGCCGGGATCGAGATGCGCGCGAGTCCGAGTCAGCGTCAAACAGCCCCAATGCACTGGACCAATCCCACCGACTGGCAGCTGACCTTGAATTGTGTAAGAAGGAACTAGCGGCGACTAGGCAAGCTTTAGACGAGGCGTGCGAAGAACGAGATGCCCTTAGGGTCCAACTGTCCACAGTTCAAACGGCGTCATCGGCTACCGAAGACGCCGAAAACAAAGCGGACGAAGCCCTGCTTCGCTTGGACTGGGTAGGCAGCCATTATCTAGCGGTGACTCTTCCCGAGGACCACATGTTCAAACCGGGAGAGCCCGTTACTCCGGCAGGGGTCTTGCACAAACTGTACGAGATAAGAATGGGTAGTAGACTGGCCACCGGCTTCACTGTGCTGCTGGAAAATATAAACATTATGCTCTCGCACACAGACCCGCAGTGGTACGCGAAACACTTTGGTTTTCGCTCCGGAACCCGCACCCACGGAAACGACTACATCTCCGCGGACAGGATAGACGCGGACGAATTCGCGTGGCTGCTGTTTGAGTACGGGGCACACGCCCCGCTCGTCGAAGTGTTAGCCGGGCTTCAGACTGTGTTAAGCAGCACAGGTAAAGGCGGCGTGACAACCGTGGCTCTGTGCACAGGCAAGTCCATGTACACAGCGTACGTCGTCTTGTTCCACGACACCGTGTCTAAGGCCTTTGAGCGATTCGAGCGCGTGCGAGACAGGGCTTATAAGGTTCAAAAGGAGCAAGGTGTGTTGTACATGTCTCTGACTGCAGGATTGGGCCGCGATCTCGAAACGCAGTCGTCATCGTCGCAGGTCGTCCGCAGTAGGGCCTTGCGATCAGTCATCGAAGGCATAGAGGCCCCTTCTCACGTCAGCAACCCCCCTGCGGATGGTGTAAAACACGCAGAGGACCCCTTCAAAGTGGGTGACTCGCTGTCGGATTTTCTCACACGCAAGAGCCGGGTAAACGACCAAGGCAAAGCAGGGCGGGTCCCTACATTTACCAGCCAGCAAGCTCTCGCATATAAGTCTCAACAGCAGAGTGTGGCCCGAGTAGACAAACGGGTGGTGTTCGATTCGCCGTGGCCGTAATCGCAACAACACAGTATGTCTGGCAATCGACCCGCGGGCAACGCTGCAGGCAAGCTGTGTCGGAAAAGACAGCGCGTGGAATCGGAGCAAAGCGATGTCGATAACCGACGCACGGCCATGTTAGCGCTTTCTAGATATTACCAAGAACAATGGGTCAGGGCTATGACACGCTTGCATATGCGTCGAGGACGCGCGCTGACAGTGGCGTTGCTCAGCGGAGACGCCGGGTGTGGCAAATCGTATGCAATTTCGCTGCTGATCGCACAGCTCAACAAGATGAACGTGAGCGTGGCCGTTAGCGCCCTGACGAACAAGGCCGCGGGAACCCTAGGGGAAATGTGTTTGATCAAGGACGTGTATACGTTACACAAGCTCATGGGATTTCGAAAAGGACTACTGAAAAACAACCTGTCGCTGGAGAGGTTCACCGAGACGTACCGTGAACTACACTGTGTCGCGCTGGCAAAGTTTGCGAAAGTGTACGACTCTAAGCTAATGGAAGACAAACACCTGAACAAACGGCACTCGTGCGTCACCGCGAGCCCCGAATCGTGTGTGACCTGCAGTGCTTTGTTTCAAAAACTAAGGGTGTCGACCAAGTCTTCTGAGCAGGCTCCCATGCAAGACGCCCCTCCATTTCTGGGCGTCAATGTTATCGTGGTGGACGAATACGGCCTGATGACCGCGGACCTGTTGGAACGAACGTTACGTTGCATGGAGTTGTTCTACGGACCAGGAAGGGACCCTTGGTTATTTTCTCGGGTAGCGTTTCACAGCTACAGCCGGTGGGTGCTTCTACACGGATATGGGAAGACGGCCGATTCGAGGCCTTGTTAGCGCACTCCACGCCACTGTTTGTCAACAGAAGGCAGTTCCAAGACCCCGAGTATGCCGAGGCTGTGACATATCTTCAATTCAACACTGTGACGGAGCAATCCAGACGGATATTCACCAGCCAAGCGACTGTCAGCGAACGAGACGGGATGAACCCCACGTACCATCCGGAGAGGCTGCGTGTATTTCATCAGGATAAACAGCAGAGGGAGTACACGGCGGCGTACATCGCGCATTACACGAAAGACGTACGTACCGGAGACAGGTTTCTCAAGGTGACACGTTGCGGCGCCTCACGCAGAGGCCCTAACGCCTGGTACGAAGTTCTGAAACAGGCCTCTCAGGCACTGCCGAAACTGTTCTCGCTACCGCCGTACCGGCCGGGTGTTCGGCCTACGGAGAGGGATTATCTCACCGTGGATTGACTCTGGATCGGCTGTAGAGTGAGGCTGATATGGCACATGGATTCGAACGGGATACAAATAGCAAGCGGCCGAAGGCCCAGCTCTCTTCAGCCTTTCAAAGAGTCTCCGCGGCAGGCGAACGAGGCGAAAGTCAGCGACACCGAGGGAGTGATAGTCGACATTAAATTAAAAATGAGTCAGGGATTCAACGTGTTTCACGTGAGGGGAACACAGAGCGGCACGGTCTACAGAGTGAGTCCCTCCGAGTGGCACTGTCACAACTGGGTGGTGACCACCCACCCGCTGGCGTGTTTGTTGGCCATGAACACATACGACTGTCAAGGCTGTACAGTTCACGGTCAGGTGCTGTACCACCCCCCAAGTACTTTGCGAGCTCGCCTATTAAACCCTCGGTGTATGTGGTGTTGACCAGGGTGGTGAACCGAGAGAACCTACAGATGACAAACTGTAACTTTGCTAACAAGGTCGGACGTGTTGATTTTTACAACGACAAACTGGTGATGTATCATAAGAGAGTGGAGATGAACTACTCATGCTGAAAGGGTGCTTGTGTGGGGTTTTGTTTTTGTGGGTTTTTTTTTTTACAAGGCCGAGATGGATGTAGATTGTTGGCACAGACTGACGTTGGAAGAAATGATACTCCTGACATGTTCAACCGGCTCGCGGGGAAACACTGGCGACGATAACAGGGCTCACACGGACCGGCCCTTCGCGGCTAACAACTCGCCACCTAAGCGGTTGGCACAAGATGACTTGGAGACATACATAATTGCTCGTTGGTGCCCTTGGTTCTCTCGGTCGTTCGGACCTCTGTCTGATTGTGACATGAATACGCTCGCGGTCAAATTGCTCGGATCGTCAAAGTGTCGCACCAGTACAACTGCACTAGAAGTACTTACTGCGGTGGCAATCGTATTGACTCGGCCTAACCTTACCAGCGACCGCACAGCTGCGATCGCACTCTGGCTAAGAGGTTGTTATTCAAAGACTGAAGTGTCCACGGATAGCGCCAGCAAGCCATGTCGTCCACGCGAGTACATCGACCTATACGGATCTACACGCACGGTCTCGCTGAGCGGAAACCCCCCTCAAGGATGTTCCTTTCGGCAGTTACAAATACAATTCAGCGAACAATGACTTGCCCGGGGGTTATTCCACTTTGTTCGCGACGGAGACCTATATGTGCCTACGCTACACGGACTGAACGCGGAATACATTCAAACTCTAAAGGATGTGGCCGTGTGCTCCGCCAACAGTTCCATGGCCAGTAGGCCGTTTCTCAACGCGGCTCACATGTACGAAGTCGAACTGATCAACACGGGCCACGAGCAATTGCAACAAGGCGACCGATTCACCGTACAGCTACCAAATCAACGCGACAGGACAGCTCAGTTAGAAGCGCCCTTGGACCCCGGGTATGATCTACACGTCAATAAGGGCATATGGGAGGATTGCTGGCCACTAGGCGAGTGAACACCGAAACCGGCGGAGACTGCATCGAAGAGTTGCTACGTGCTATAAAGGACGACGAGGCGTTCGACGTGTTCCAGCTCATGTCGCCTTACACGCCAAATAGCACGCTGTCGATGCTTACCCTGGTAGCCACGGGTGGCTACCACCGTGTACCAGACCAGTGTCGTGGGACCGCAGCGGATGCCGCAAACGGAGAACTCGAGCAGTTGAACATTGAAGCAGTTATCGACAACAATCAGGTCAAACGATATCTGAGAACTGTGATACGCCATGCCCTGACCATAGTGGAAAGCGTCCAGGGTTTTGCCTGCGGACAAGTTATTAGAGCTTGTAAAGGATACACAACTAGTCCTATTCATACCGGGGAGAGGTTCTGTGCGCAGCTGAATGTAAACCGTTGGCTTTCGTGACAAACGCATTTGTGTGCTACCAATATAAATGTATGTATGTTCATGTGTGTGTGTTGATCTCAACAATAAACGACATGAAAACAACCCACATGTGTTGAGTGTACTTTATTCACATTGCGAGATACACCATCCACTTAGCGTGGCAAGTCAACTGAACTGTGCGAGTACTTCTTGATGTAAGTTGGGTCGAGTCGATAAGGGTGACTGTGAGACAACCGATCAGCTTGTTGGCTTTTGCGATGGCTTTTCGCTTTCTGCTTCAGGCGGTGCTCCATAGACCTGTCCTTTGGCACCACAATTTCAACTGGGGAGTCTCGGTGCTCCGAGTTGACAGGGGTACTCTCTTCGGTTGTGCTCAGTGACCTGTCGAGCTTGGGACCCTCCGAGGGTTCCCTGCTGCTGCTGTTGCTGCTGTTGTTGTGCTCCTGCTACTGCTCTGCAAATCCCCTCGACGGCCTTGTGTGTCCTCTGCATGTAACGCTTGTAACCATCGAGATGTCAGCGGTTGCGTCGCGAAACCCCTGCGGTGTAAACGCACTTTGTCTTTCGGGGTCTTAGAATACCAGGGATTTAGGTCCCAGGGTACGGTTTCGTCGTTGTCGTCCAATACGGTGGGCCTGCATCGCAGTCCAGTGAATGTGCTGCAGTTGTTGTAGGGGGAAGCGATGCCCAGGTGCCATCTGCCTTTCGGTGTGCCGCCGGTCATGATGCTGGTGTCGCCCTGAACGCGCGTACGTACAGATAGCACTTGCCGAACCACAGCATAGCATTCGCCAATACCAGGGCACGCAGAGTTAATGCTATGAAATCCAACAGCGGCTCACTGTACTTTTGAATGCCACTGGCCATGGTGCCCGGTGATCTGTAAGCACGGACGAACAGAAAGCGCTCGACACTCACACCAGGGACCGGCAGAATTAATGTAGTGGAATCCAAGAGCGACTTTGCGGTTCTTGCGAGCACAGGCTTCAGGTTACACAGTATCGGGGCAGTTTTCATTGTCCTAGTACTATCTGCGTGAATCTAATGAGCACCACGTACATCGCGATTGCTGGGACGCCAAACAACAGGGCATATGAATCTGTCACTGGATTAAACACCAGATGGGCCGTATTGTAAAGCAGTAGGAGCAGCGATAGGATAGCCCAACCGACAGGAGCCGGATTGTACTGGTCTCGATTTATTATCGGTATCTCCTTGTGTCTGCCTAATGCATTGTGCTCATGTCGCTCGTCGAAAGTGGTGTGCAATGCACGATCTTCTCTGCAAAGTGCTAAAACCTCTGCGTTACCCGTTGTCGCTATGGCAGAGTATTGCACTTGCCTGATCGTCTCGCTTAGCATCTTAAGTTCCACGGTGCAAGAGGACCACATGGCTTTCAGTTCCGCTAGAAGAAATAGTATCCTATATCCGTAGTACCAGTCGTCCAACGCTGGAGCGGTTGCCAATGTCCACAAGGCATGCACGCTACATAATCCGATGGCGCACATTCGCATTTTTACCTTAACTCCCATTATGGTGCTCTCTTGCCGTTTCTGTGCGTGACGCCCGTTATATGTGCCTAAACAGCCAGACGAATCCAACTGCGTTAATCCACACAAACACGCCGATCGTCCACACGTACAGGTGCGACTCCGCTGCGTCGGCGGGAGTACATTTGCCTTCATGGCAGGTCCTCCAATACAGCCACGTGCACATGTAGGCCACGATCAATTGAAAGCGTAGTGCAAACGAAGATGTTTTAGATACGCCGAAATCAGGATAAAAGCGCCCTTTACTGTGGTCGTAGTCGTTTCGTCTCGAGGCGCACGTGGCACCGATGTACAAACCCCAAATCAGAGTTGTGCACACCGATAGCGACCATATCGCAGCTACTCCGCTCAGCAACTCCCAACTGTACAAACGCAGAGCGTGAGCCACTATAGTGATAACAATGACACATGTTGAAAGTAACCGTAAGGCCATGTACAACTTCAGCTTCCAAAAGCGGACCTGTTCGTGCGTGGTATTTATCCAACATACCACAGGAGGGAGGTATAACGGGTGAATGGCCGACGTCGTCATGTTTTTATTCAGTATGACAGATAGCACTAACTCCTGATCGGGCAAATGCCCTCTGGGAAGCATGGTTGTTCTCGCAATGTACGTTTTGGGGGTTATCACCAGTGAATTAATACCGCGTTGACCACACTCAAAAGGCATGCCTTAAGAGTCTGGCGGAATCTGCCGTGTTGCCGGATAACTCAGAGTCCTGGTAGCGAGATACCGCAGTATCGGCTACAGCGACCATCGTCTGGAATCCGGCGTGATCTGAGTAACGCCACACGCAAGATCCGTTACATCGGAAGGTATGGCCGTGTTCGGTCCCGATGTGCACGTAGTAGCATCGTCCGCTATTCCGAAGGTAATCGCAAAGGAGCTCGTCCTCGTCTATGGCCCACACGAGAGTGAGGGTGACACCCGCGTGGTCTTCTAGGAGAACGCGCTTCCCCGAAGAAGACGATTTTGCCACCAGGTACAATTTTATAGCTGACGGAGCGCCCTTGTCGCGGGGCACGGTCGTAGCCTGAACCTCGCCCGTGTGACACATATCGCCGAGGACGGATCCGATCGAACCTACCAGCTGTAGCACCTCTTTCACCAGATGCGGCCTAGCTACAATGCAGTGTATTGTGAACCAAAGGTGTTCGCTTGACACCGGAACGTTTTTGTATGCCATGTTCATCACGTTACGCATCACCGCAGCTCTGCGGGTGTCCAGAGAGCGAGCTGAGCGAGAAGCGTCGTCGCATCTGATCATTTCGTGGAAGCGACTCAACGATTTGTTCCATTCTGACACCAGCAAGTGTATTGGCATAGCAGGAATGTACAGCTCTTCCATACCGACGTACCCGCACATCAACCTTTTCGCCATCACGCTGCTGGGTTCCGCGACATTACTGTTGTACAGGTCCACGATACCACAGTGCTGCCCGTCCCCGGGCGTGACCGGCATGAACCTCACACACACGTCTCCAACCTTCGGCCCCGAGGAAACGCCGTCCATGATCTGGGACGCGACGTGCTTGAAATGGATGGTTCCCATAGCCAAGTTGTTACAACTACCGCGGAAACTCACGGTCGGACATATCACGTCGTCATGCCAGTCGTCCTGCGGAGTCCTCATGACTCGGCCATTGTTCGACGCCGCGCGATGAACACCGGGGGTTTTCAGTAGACCACAAAGCGACTTTACGGCCATGTCTCTCTGTTCTGTTGTGCATATGGTCTGTGCGCACAAACTACTTTGGCTTCGCCCTAATGCATAAACAGTACAGATCATCGTACACTGTTGTCGTACGTGCAGTTAGTTGTTTGCAGTTCTACCACCACACCATGCGTTGTGCAAATAAACCTGTGAATGCATGTTGTACGATATGAAAAGCCTACCGATTTGCCGACAAACATTGGCCGACATGGGCCCAAAAGCCTACCGATTTGCAGATAAACGTTGGCCGACATGGGCCCAAAAGCCTACCGATTTGTCGACAAACGTTGGCCGGCCTGGGCCCAAAAGCCTACCGATTTGCTGACAAACACTACACACAGCTTGATGGATCTCACCACACCTCTGCGTGTTCTTGTTTTTTTTTATTTGATGTTGAAATGTGTATTGTGCTTGTAAAAAAAAATAAAGAACATTTGGGGCACGGTGCGTTGTCAGTGAAAGTTGTCTTTATTTTTTTGTTGTTGAAAGACACCACCATTACACAGCGTGATTTATTGCAACAATACACACAGTTAGATTTATTGGAACACTACACACAGCTCTTCGGTGTAATCGTTAGGTTGGCTGACCTGCAGCACTTTCCTCGCTGACCTGCAGGTTTGGAGTTGCTGACCTGCAGGTTTGGAGCCGCCGACCTGCAGGTTTGGAGCCGCCGACCTGCAGGTTTGGAGCCGCCGACCTGCAGGTTTGGAGCCGCCGACCTGCAGGTTTGGAGTTGCCGACCTGCAGGTTTGGAGGTGCCGACCTGCAGGTTTGGAGTTGCCGACCTGCAGGTTTGGAGCCGCCGACCTGCAGGTTTTGAGTTGCCGACCTGCAGGTTTGGAGTTGCCGACCTGCAGGTTTGGAGTTGCCGACCTGCAGGTTTGGAGCCGCCGACCTGCAGGTTTGGAGTTGCCGACCTGCAGGTTTGGAGCCGCCGACCTGCAGGTTTGGAGCCGCCGACCTGCAGGTTTGGAGTTGCCGACCTGCAGGTTTGGAGCCGCCGACCTGTGGGTCGGGAGCCGCCGACCTGCGTTGGCCGACATGGGCCCAAAAGCCTACCGATTTGCCGACAAACGTTGGCCGACATGGGCCCAAAAAGCCTACCGATTTGCACTACACACAGCTCGATGGATCTCACCAACACCTCTGTGTGTTGTTTTTTTTTTATTTGATGTTGAACTGTGTATTGTGCTTGTAAATAAATAAAGAAACTTTGAGGCATGGTTTGTCAGTGAAAGTTGTCTTTATTTTATTTGTTTGATGAAAGACACCGCAATTACACAGCATGATTCATTGCAACACTACACACAGCTCTTCGGCGTAATCGTTAGGTTGGCCGACATGGGCCCAAAAGCCTACCGATTTGCCGACAAACGTTGGCCGACCTGGGCCAAAAAGCAGACCCATCTGTGTTCATAACGGCAGCAGGCATGGTTCACGTTAGCGGACCTGTGTGGGTGTACGTTGGTACTCGCACCGATCAGGAGGGCCGTCGGTGCCGTGGAGTCAGAACGGTGGTTGTGTTTGAGTGAATGTCTTCCTTTTGTCAATGTGATCTCCCAAACATAATATACACTGTTGGTCACGCAAAGAGCACATCTGTTGTTACTACTCCAGACTGTACATAAACCCAAATAAAGTTTGTCTTGTACGTACTATAAACCGAGTCTGTGAATGTTTTGGTATTATACAGCACACACGTACTCATACATAGCTGATGACACAGAATTCAAGCTGATACGTGGTAACCCCTTTGTGTTTTTTTTTATTTATTTGACAAATGGTGATTACAATGTCAACACATACATGTACAAACATCACAACGCGAGCAAACACATGCCTATTCTCTCGCTAAAAACTTAGTAGAATACAGGTGCGCGAGACTATGTCTATGCGTGACACATGTTACACTGAAAGATACAACCTGACCGTTTCTCCGCGTGCACATTCTGAACAAAAAGGATTAGGACATTCACAGCTAGCGTGACCGCAAGGCTTGATGTACATCTTAGCCTTAGCACAAACCGAACAGATTACATCCTGTGACACGCTACTCATACGGACGAACCGGTACCACGTCCACTCGATTTTACAGTAGAAACACCTTCGCACCCCTGACGCTGACACGCTTTTCAGGATGCAATTCTCACATGCAATGTGTCCGCAGTTAAACACACACATGTGTGTCCATTCGTAACAACAGGGACACGTGTACAGATCCATAGGCCGTCCGATTGACACAGGAGGTGTAGAGGACGTTGACGGTTGGGCTTCATTGAAAAATGCGTCGATTGTTGCCTGCACCACGGACGGTCCATCCGCCCTGTAGCTCCGAGGCTCAGGTCTTTGTACTGCGGCGGGAACTGTAGCAGAAGACCGCCGCCGGGGAGGTAGTCCCATTTCACGTCGGGTGTAATCGTCCATGAGAGGTGTACGTGTGGTCTCCCACGAGTTAGGATGTCCAGTGGGCACAGTTGCATTGTAGCTTTGGATCTGTAAGCCGAATGTAGGCTCAGTGGAAGACCTTTCGGCGTAATCCCTATCACTTGGATCGGGGCCGGTGAAGTCCACGGTGTTGATAAAGTAAACGGCCCCGCGACCGAGTTCGCAGTCCAGAATGTCTTGAAGCGATAACTTTGAACACAAGTTCTTGTTGTACGGTGGTAGCCAGGAGAGGAAGGTTTTTTGTAGCTTTTCGCAGTAGGCAAATAGCTTCCGGTCGGGCACCAATGCGTGCACCACCGCCAGCGTCTTGGTTCGCTGATCCTGTACGCATTTCCATTTGCTTACATGGAAACGCTTCATGTACGCGGCCCTGGGTAATGCCCGCTTGGCGTCCGGGGTCGTGGGGCGTACAATACCGGCTATGATGTGCTTATTTGCCAAGGACATGACTGTAGACACAGCGCAAGTCTGCTGTCCTGTTAACAAGCTCCTGCTCCGGGTCGGCTGGCTTTGCGCTGCGGGTCGGCTGGCTTTGCGCTGCGGGTCGGCTGGCTTTGCGCTGCGGGTCGGCTGGCTTTGCGCCACAGGGAGCAATGGCCCTACAGTGGCTATGTGTGGGTTTGACGTTTGTTGTTGCTCTGGCTTACATGGACCTGTATCAGGGTTAGTAGATTTAACAGAATGTAATGTTCAAGCATAAGTGAGCATTGTTACTTATTCTACATTTGTTGCTTAGTAGAGTCTAGGACGGGTGCTGAAATAAAACTGTGTACGCAACCTCATGCGCCAACCAACCGTGTCTATGACTGTGTGTTTCACAACAACATTACACCACTTACTCCTCTCTGGTCTCGGCAAAAACCCCACCCATGGTTAAATAGAATACATAAAAACTGGACCCCTGGTTCTACGCTCACCGGCATTCGGACGAGTCACACCGTCACCCACACATAGGAGTCTCAGAGGATAGCAGCGTAACACGAATACACCGAGATGAACCCGACCGGGCAGTTGGTGCTCTTGGACGGTGCGCACTCGTCGGCGACTTCTAACGCAAAACGGCAGGTCTACTTGGACACGTTTGCAGAGTTCGCCAAGACGGTCGAGCCGTTTACTGTAACTTTCAAGGTCATGATGTCTAACATGTCTCTGTATAGACACTCGCTGAGTGCTACGGGGAACAACGGCTGGAGTCTGGCTATGCTTCGTCATGTGCACGAGCACCCCATTGAGCATGCCGAGTACGCTAAGGATTTGTATGCTACCGCCAGGACAATAGCAAGGTTTGTGGACAAGTTACACGAGGCTTCGGGCGATCCCAAATGCGCAGGCCACGACAATGTGGGATTGGCTGAGGACGATTACGAAATGTGGTTCACCCTCGAAATGGACCACGACTTCACGGTGAGAGTCGAGGTAGAGCCTACTGCTAAGTGTCCCAGCGAGACCGCTCGCATCTTGAGACAAGGCGTTGTGGACATCGACCCAGTCTGGAATATCATGATGGAGGTAACGGGCTATATCTGCCTATACGCTCTGGGCGCAGAGCTGATGGCCTCCGATGCGGCCGACAATGCTGAGGAGCAAACTGCCTCCCAGAGCACGGACACCGCAGCCAACCGAGCCATCGCCGAGCCCGACGACACCACCAACGTATTGCGGCTGAACCAAGCTGCCTCCCAGAGCACGGACACTGATGACAAGGCAGCCATCGCTGAGCCCGACGACGTCAACGTATTGCAGCTGAGGAATCGCAAAGTCCTCAGAACGCCGGCTAAAGCGAGACGTGGCGCTCTGCATTAACCTGCTCTCTAGTATAATCTCATTCTCCAAGCGTACAAACAACTCACATGAAATGTTGTAGTCTTTGTTTATTGGCGACAATAAAACAATCATGAACAAAAGCATACAGCATTTGTGTTCTTTCAGGCAATGTAACAGCACACGTGCACTCATTTCACACATCGGTCGGTATTATCTTGCACAGAATACGTTCAGAGACCGTCTTCGTCTTCTTGGCCTTCTCCTTCGTGTAAAGGATGATCATCAGTCTCCTAAAAATGCTGATGAAATCATCAAACAAGGTCACACAGTGCCAGATGTAGTCCTCGTCCCCGTTCTCTGCTTTCTCGATAATGAGCTGAGTGTCAAACAGGACAAAGCCGCACATGACGAGCAGTCCCAGGTAGGTGTTCGCCTCAAACAGAAGCGTAGATCCGAAGAACACGTTTGTCAGAGACACCAGGAACAGAATAGAACAGCCGGACATGAGTGTGCCTCGGAGGAACAGGTGGCCCCTGTGTGTGTCGTACAAGGCGCTGAGAGTGAAGCAGATGAAAATCACCGAGGTTCCCGCGAAGGCGGTCGCGATGACATTCAGATCGACAGCGATGACATCGTCCAGTATGGGTCCAAGGCTAAAACCTGTGAGCAAAGCAAATCCTTCAAGGAAAGCAAGTCTCTTCCTTTCTGTCTCAGGGTTATGGGGGGTCACGGCAAACCAGATAAACAACCCCAGTGAGGTGAGGGTAGCCACCGAAAGACAGATCAACAACCCCAGGACTGCGAGGGGGGACGCCGCACTCACTGTAACCAGGCATGCGACCAGATAGATGTAGACGTAGGAGCCGACAGCAGCCAGACACATACAAATTGCCAAGCTTGAGTACACTTTCTTCAAGTGCTCCTGGGTGGAGTGAGATATGTGGGAGAACCGGAAGAGAGCATCTGTCTTGCTGTGGTCAAACGCGTTCATGGTGAAACCAGAGACTGCGATCGGATGATACGTCCTATGAAAAAGCCGTCTCCTTTCTCTCTGTTACGAGCCGTCTCCTTTCTCTGCTTTATAGTTAATGTGTGTTCTGAAACAGCGAAACCAAAGAACCTGCACTGGTTCCAATCACATATATACAAGACTGTACGTCTTTTTACCGGTTGAAGCGTTAGCTTTGAAGCGATGGCCAACATATTACATAGACGTTACACGTTTTTCTGATTCACGTTTATTGTGCCACAATTGTGTAATTAAATCAACTGACATACAATGTATAAAGCAGCAATCATAGTAAATACACATGGTAAGACGTTACATTCGTTGCTTGTATTTCGACTAGGCGGATGCCCCGTTCGGACGAAAAGGCGGCCTCTGCTGGCCGCGCACCATAGAGCATGCGCGAAAATGCAGTAATTTCCGCTAGGCGGATCCCTGCCAGGAAGGAGAGGCGTGGTTCGCGGGGGACACGCCCCTTGGGCCATGTGCAACGGGGTAGTGCGTTTTTAAAACGCCCCCCCGTGGCCGTGTATTTTATTACAACGTTCAGAAAGCGTTGCCGTTGAGGAGCCTGTTCCCTCTTAACCCTTGTGCGCCCGCCTGTTCTCGGGGCGTGGGTCGTGGAGACCCCCGAGGGGCGTGTGTGTTATTATGGTGGTGGTGGTGGTGGTGGTGGTGATGATGATGATGATGATGGTGATGGGGGGGGTCGCCAGGACCCCCTCGGGGCATATGCGTTATGATGATGTTTAGGGTGGGGGGGGGGTCGCTAGGACCCCCTCGGGGCGTATGCGTTATGATGATGATGATGATAGGGGGGGGGGTCGCTAGGACCCCCTCGGGGCGTATGCGTTATGATGATGTTTAGGGTGGGGGGGGCGGTCGCCAGGACCCCCTCGGGACGTATGCGTTATGATGCTGTTTAGGGTGGGGCGGGGTCGCTAGGACCCCCTCGGGGCGTATGCGTTATGTTCATGATAGCGGGGTCGCCGGGACCCCTCGGGGCGTATGCGTTATGATGATGTTTAGGGTGGGGCGGGGTCGCTAGGACCCCCTCGGGGCGTATGCGTTATGGTGCTGTTTAGGGTGGGGTGGGGTCGCTAGGACCCACTCGGGGCGTGTGCGTTATGATGACGATAGTGGGGTCGCTAGGACCCACTCGGGGCATATGCGTTATGATGTTTAGCGTGGGGGTCGCTAGGACCCCTAGGGGCATGTGCGTTATGATGTTTAGCGTGGGGGTCGCTAGGACCCCTAGGGGCATATGCGTTATGATGTTTAGCGTGGGGGTCGGTAGGACCCCCTCGGGGCATACGCGTTATGATGATAGGGAGGGGGTCGCTAGGACCCCCTCGGGGCATATGCGTTATGATGATGTTTGGGGGGGGGGTCGCGTTACGATGATGATAGTGGGGTCGCTAGGACCCCTCGGGGCGTATGCGTTATGATGATGATGATGATAGTGTGTGTGTGTGTGTGGGGGGGGTGTCGCTAGGACCCCCTCGGGGCGTACGCGTTACGAATCGCAAAGTCCTCAGAACGCCGGCTAAAGCGAGACGTGGCGCTCTGCATTAACCTGCTCTCTAGTATAATCTCATTCTCCAAGCGTACAAACAACTCACATGAAATGTTGTAGTCTTTGTTTATTGGCGACAATAAAAAAAACAATCACGAACAAAACCATACAGCATTTGTGTCCTTTCAGGCGACGTAACGGCACGCGTGCACTCGTTTCACACATCGGTCGGTATTATCTTGCGCAGAATACGTTCAGAGACCGTCTTCGTCTTCTCGTCCTTCTCCTTCGTGTAAAAAGGACGATCATCGGTCTCCTAAAAAACGTTTAGGGTGGGGTGGGGTTGCGTGAAGCGGCGCAGTTGGGACAGTACTGGACGGCGCAGTTGATGCACACGTGCGCTCGGCACTCGCGGCACAGGATCTTGGTCTTGACGTCTTTGCTCCTGGGACACACGCGGCACCTTCGCCTCTTGACCGGAGAGGAGTCGCGCGGCGTAGCGTCGGCACCGTCGGCCTCGGTAGCAGTGGTAGTAGTACTAGCAGCAGCAGTAGTACCTCGGGCCGCGACTCGGCCTCCTCCTCCTCCTCCTCCTCCTCCTCCTCCTCGCGCTAACGCCCTGGCTTCGATCATGGGGCGCGCGAGCGCTTTGCCCAGCCGCTCGAGGAAGAGCCTTCGTCTGTTGAGCTTGCCCGCCATCCAGTCGGGGTGAATTTCCCTCCAGAGCACGAACGCGTTGTAGGCCGCCACGTCCACCATGTTGTGGAAAAGGGCCACGGGCCACCTGCAGGTCTTTCTCCTGCAGCTGTACGTGCTCACGACCTTGTCCAGGTTGTCGACGCCTCCCTTGGTGCGGTTGTAATGCAGCACCAAGGGAGGTTTGCCGTCGCCGTTGCTTTTGCCGTTGCCGCTGCGGCGGCGGCTAGGCCGGGGCTCGGGGCCGGAGCGGCGGTGGTAGCGAGGAGCGGTGGTGAGGAGCAGCACGTTCTTGTTCTTTTTGGCCACGTAGGAGAGGATGATCGTGTCTGGCCCTCCTCCTCCTCCTCCTCCTCCTCCTCCTCCTCCTCCTCCCTCTCCTCGTGCCGCGGAGCCGGCGAGTACTACGGATTCCACGGAGCCCACGGCCCTGCCCTTGACGCAGCGCAGCTCCCTGGGGATCTCGGGTCTGTTCGCTCGCAGGGTGCCCAGCACCGTGTGGCCTCTTTCGCGAAAGAGCCTGTCGGCGAGCTCGCGCGAGGTGAAAAAGTTGTCGCACGTGACGTTGCGTCCCGGCGGCAATCCCTCGGTGAGGTCCAAGACCACTCGAGCGGCCAGGTGCTTTTCGGGAGGGCCGCGCTTGTCGGGCTTGCCGGTGTACACTTGCATCTTCCACGCGTAGCTGGAGCGCGCGTCGCACGCCACCCATATCTTGATCCCGTACCTGGCCGGTTTGCTGGGCATGTACTGTCTGAACGGACACCTTCCTGATGATGGCGAGAGAGAGAGAGAGAGCGAGAGAGAGAGAGAGAGATTGAGAGATGTGGGAAAGTGTTGGGGAGAGATTGGGGCAGAAACGCAAGAAGAAGACACGTGAGTTTGACAGAGAACGCGCTTGCAAGCGTGGAAGATATAAAGAGTCATGCAAAAGCACACACGCAGAATCCGACACGAATATACAACAAAGCGACCTAGCGTGTTTTCGCCGTTCGCGCTCCTATTCCTCCTCTCGTCGCCCAGAGCGATGTGGGAAAGTGTGTGTGTGGGGGGGGGGAGATTGGGGCAGAAACGGAAGAAGAAGACACCTGAGTTTGACAGAGAACGCGCTTGCAAGCGTGGAAGATATACAGTCATGCAAAAGCACAAACGCAGAACCCGACACGAATGTACAACAAAGCGAGCTAGCGTGTTTTCGCCGTTCGCGCTCCTATTCCTCCTCTCGTCGCCCAGAGCGATGTGGAAAGTGTGGGGGGAGATTGGGGCAGAAACGAAAGAAGAAGACACCTGAGTTTGACAGAGAACGCGCTTGCAAGCGTGGAAGATATAAAGAGTCACGCGAAAGCACAAACGCAGAACCCGACACGAATGTACAACAAAGCGAGCTAGCGTGTTTTCGCCGTTCGCGCTCCTATTCCTCCTCTCGTCGCCCAGAGCGATGCCGGAAAGTGTGGGGGGGAGATTGGGGCAGAAACGCAAGAAGAAGACACCTGAGTTTGACAGAGAACGCGCTTGCAAGCGTGGAAGATATAAAGAGTCATGCAAAAGCACAAACGCAGAACCCGACACGAATGTACAACAAAGCGAGCTAGCGTGTTTCGCCGTTCGCGCTCCTATTCCTCCTCTCGTCGCCCAGAGCGATGCGGGAAAGTGTGGGGGGGAGATTGGGGCAGAAACGCAAGAAGAAGAGACGTGAGTTTGACAGAGAACGCGCTTGCAAGCGTGGAAGATATAAAGAGTCACGCGAAAGCACAAACGCAGAACCCGACACGAATATACAACAAAGCGAGCTAGCGTGTTTTCGCCGTTCCCGGGGTAGAAACGCAAGAAGAAGAGACGTGAGTTTGACAGAGAACGCGCTTGCAAGCGTGGAAGATATACAGTCATGTAAAAAGCACAAACGCAGAACCCGACACGAATGTACAACAAAGCGAGCTAGCGTGTTTTCGCCGTTCCCGGGGTAGAAACGCAAGAAGAAGAGACGTGAGTTTGACAGAGAACGCGCTTGCAAGCGTGGAAGATATAAAGAGTCACGCGAAAGCACAAACGCAGAACCCGACACGAATATACAACAAAGCGAGCTAGCGTGTTTTTGCCGTTCCCGGGGTAGAAACGCAAGAAGAAGACACGTGAGTTTGACAGAGAACGCGCTTGCAAGCGTGGAAGATAGAAAGAGTCGTGTAAAAGCACACACGCGGAACACGACGACAACAATGCCCAGAAAGCTAGCGTTGTCGCCGTTCCCCGCTCCTCTTCCTCCTCTCGTCCCCCAGTCACGCACACAGACACACACACACACAACATCCACCACGTACGTACCTCTGAACGGCACCAGTCTCTCGTCGACGGTGACCTCCGGTCCCGGTCGGTACATGGCGGGCAGCCTCGCGCACCACTCGTCCCACACGGCTCTGATGGGGCCAGTTTGTCGTAGCCGTGGCCGCCGCCGCAGCCCTCGCCTCGCACGGCTCGTCTGGCCTCTCTGTCGTCGAAGCGCAGCGCGCTCGAGTAGGCTCGAAAGGTCTTGAGCGGCATCGCGGCCCTGAACACGGACCTGCCGCTCTCGGCGTCCCACAGGCTCTCGCAGGCCTCTCCCCGGGACCTGTACACGCCGGCGAGCACGAGCAGCCCCACGTAGGCCCGGAACTCGACGGGGCCCATGGGCTTCCACCCGTCGATGGCGGGCCTGCGCCTGTCCGCTTCCAGGTTGGTCATGGCGATCACCGAGTCCTCTATCTCCGGCGGGAAGTAGGCCATGAACGCGGAGGCCTCGTCGCGCGCAGCCGCAAGGGCCTCTTCGGTGGGGCCTCGTCCTCGAGGCTCGAGGTCGTCGTCGTCGTCTTCTTCTAATTCTTCTTCTAATTCTTCTTCTTCTTCTTCTTCTTCTTCTTCTGCTTCTTCTGCTTCTTCTTCATAGTCTTTGTCTTCATAGTCTTTGTCGTCTTCTTCATAGTCTTCGTCGTCGTCGTCGTCGTCTTCTTCGTCTTCTTCTTCGTCGTAATCGTCGTAATCGTCGGCTACATCTGCGTCGCGAGTTTCACCGACAGCGCCGTGGCCGCGATCGCGCCCAGGATCATGAACGCCACCTGCAGCACGGCCGGCGTCGTCCTCTTGCCAAATCTCCCAAGTCCCCCGCCCCGGTTCAGCGCCTGCTTCTTCCTCTCCCTCTCGGCGGTTCGACTCGCCTTGCGAGCCGCCGTCCTGGCAGAGTTGCAACGCCGTTTCGTAGTTGTGAGCCTCTTCCGCGTAGGACCTATGGGGATCCGCCACCCCATCGTTTTCGTCCTCCCGATCCTCCGAGTACCGCTCCTCGTCTGCGAGCGTTCGGGCTGTCCGGTCGTTATCCCCCTCGGCCTCTTGCTCTTCTTTCTCGGTCTCTTCCTCCTGATCCTCCTCCTCCTCCTCCTCCTCCTCCTCCTCCTCCGAGTTCTCCTGTTGTTGTTGTCGTCGCCGCCGCTGCTCTTGGTCTTCCTCGACCCCTAGCCCTCGATAGCGAAACGTGGCCGGTCGCAACAACCCAGACACCGGAGCCGACCCCGCGTAGGCCAAAACCGTCGGCGATATTGATGGTGATGGTGAGGAGGACGAGCACCGTGACACCGACGGCGAAAGCGCTACGCGTGTACCGCCGAGCTTAGCGCTCTTTCGCTCCCACGGTCTAGTGCGTGACATTGCCTGCGTCTAACGAGACCCCCTTGTTGTCGTCGTCGGCGTCGCCCTCGCCTCCGTAACCAAACACCAACACGCTTAGTACCCACCATCCGCTTTCTTATCATCTCGCCGCGAGACTCGCTCTGCTTTCGCTAGGGTGTTCCTCGAGACACACGCACACACACACACGCACACACACACACACACACACACACACACACCGTACTCACTCTATCCTTCCATCGAGAATGGTGGTGGTGGTGGTGGTGGGGGATCGTGAGACCCCAAACCCCCTTGCTAACTCCGCGGGGGGACCCGCGTCCCCCTGGCCGACAGACCGACCGACCCCGCCGGGGAGCATCAGGGTTAACCCTTGTGCGCCCGCCTGTTCTCGGGGCGTGGGTCGTGGAGACCCCGAGGGCGTGTGTGTTATTATGGTGGTGGTGGTGGTGGTGGTGGTGATGATGATGATGATGATGGTGATGGGGGGGGTCGCCAGGACCCCCTCGGGCATATGCGTTATGATGATGTTTAGGGTGGGGGGGGGGTCGCTAGGACCCCTCGGGGCGTATGCGTTATGATGATGATGATGATAGGGGGGGGGTCGCTAGGACCCCCTCGGGGCGTATGCGTTATGATGATGTTTAGGGTGGGGGGGCGGTCGCCAGGACCCCCTCGGGACGTATGCGTTATGATGCTGTTTAGGGTGGGGCGGGGTCGCTAGGACCCCCTCGGGCGTATGCGTTATGTTCATGATAGCGGGGTCGCCGGGACCCCCTCGGGGCGTATGCGTTATGATGATGTTTAGGGTGGGGCGGGGTCGCTAGGACCCCCTCGGGGCGTATGCGTTATGGTGCTGTTTAGGGTGGGGTGGGGGTCGCTAGGACCCACTCGGGGCGTGTGCGTTATGATGACGATAGTGGGGTCGCTAGGACCCACTCGGGGCATATGCGTTATGATGTTTAGCGTGGGGGTCGCTAGGACCCCCTAGGGGCATGTGCGTTATGATGTTTAGCGTGGGGTCGCTAGGACCCCCTAGGGCATATGCGTTATGATGTTTAGCGTGGGGGTCGGTAGGACCCCCTCGGGGCATACGCGTTATGATGATAGGGAGGGGGTCGCTAGGACCCCCTCGGGCATATGCGTTATGATGATGTTTGGGGGGGGGTCGCGTTACGATGATGATAGTGGGGTCGCTAGGACCCCCTCGGGGCGTATGCGTTATGATGATGATGATGATAGTGTGTGTGTGTGTGTGGGGGGGGTGTCGCTAGGACCCCCTCGGGGCGTACGCGTTACGAATCGCAAAGTCCTCAGAACGCCGGCTAAAGCGAGACGTGGCGCTCTGCATTAACCTGCTCTCTAGTATAATCTCATTCTCCAAGCGTACAAACAACTCACATGAAATGTTGTAGTCTTTGTTTATTGGCGACAATAAAAAAAACAATCACGAACAAAACCATACAGCATTTGTGTCCTTTCAGGCGACGTAACGGCACGCGTGCACTCGTTTCACACATCGGTCGGTATTATCTTGCGCAGAATACGTTCAGAGACCGTCTTCGTCTTCTCGTCCTTCTCCTTCGTGTAAAAAGGACGATCATCGGTCTCCTAAAAAACGTTTAGGGTGGGGTGGGGTTGCGTGAAGCGGCGCAGTTGGGACAGTACTGGACGGCGCAGTTGATGCACACGTGCGCTCGGCACTCGCGGCACAGGATCTTGGTCTTGACGTCTTTGCTCCTGGGACACACGCGGCACCTTCGCCTCTTGACCGGAGAGGAGTCGCGCGGCGTAGCGTCGGCACCGTCGGCCTCGGTAGCAGTGGTAGTAGTACTAGCAGCAGCAGTAGTACTCGGGCCGCGACTCGGCCTCCTCCTCCTCCTCCTCCTCCTCCTCCTCCTCGCGCTAACGCCCTGGCTTCGATCATGGGGCGCGCGAGCGCTTTGCCCAGCCGCTCGAGGAAGAGCCTTCGTCTGTTGAGCTTGCCCGCCATCCAGTCGGGGTGAATTTCCCTCCAGAGCACGAACGCGTTGTAGGCCGCCACGTCCACCATGTTGTGGAAAAGGGCCACGGGCCACCTGCAGGTCTTTCTCCTGCAGCTGTACGTGCTCACGACCTTGTCCAGGTTGTCGACGCCTCCCTTGGTGCGGTTGTAATGCAGCACCAAGGGAGGTTTGCCGTCGCCGTTGCTTTTGCCGTTGCCGCTGCGGCGGCGGCTAGGCCGGGGCTCGGGGCCGGAGCGGCGGTGGTAGCGAGGAGCGGTGGTGAGGAGCAGCACGTTCTTGTTCTTTTTGGCCACGTAGGAGAGGATGATCGTGTCTGGCCCTCCTCCTCCTCCTCCTCCTCCTCCTCCTCCTCCTCCTCCCTCTCCTCGTGCCGCGGAGCCGGCGAGTACTACGGATTCCACGGAGCCCACGGCCCTGCCCTTGACGCAGCGCAGCTCCCTGGGGATCTCGGGTCTGTTCGCTCGCAGGGTGCCCAGCACCGTGTGGCCTCTTTCGCGAAAGAGCCTGTCGGCGAGCTCGCGCGAGGTGAAAAAGTTGTCGCACGTGACGTTGCGTCCCGGCGGCAATCCCTCGGTGAGGTCCAAGACCACTCGAGCGGCCAGGTGCTTTTCGGGAGGGCCGCGCTTGTCGGGCTTGCCGGTGTACACTTGCATCTTCCACGCGTAGCTGGAGCGCGCGTCGCACGCCACCCATATCTTGATCCCGTACCTGGCCGGTTTGCTGGGCATGTACTGTCTGAACGGACACCTTCCTGATGATGGCGAGAGAGAGAGAGAGAGCGAGAGAGAGAGAGAGAGATTGAGAGATGTGGGAAAGTGTTGGGGAGAGATTGGGGCAGAAACGCAAGAAGAAGACACGTGAGTTTGACAGAGAACGCGCTTGCAAGCGTGGAAGATATAAAGAGTCATGCAAAAGCACACACGCAGAATCCGACACGAATATACAACAAAGCGACCTAGCGTGTTTTCGCCGTTCGCGCTCCTATTCCTCCTCTCGTCGCCCAGAGCGATGTGGGAAAGTGTGTGTGGGGGGGGGGGAGATTGGGGCAGAAACGGAAGAAGAAGACACCTGAGTTTGACAGAGAACGCGCTTGCAAGCGTGGAAGATATACAGTCATGCAAAAGCACAAACGCAGAACCCGACACGAATGTACAACAAAGCGAGCTAGCGTGTTTTCGCCGTTCGCGCTCCTATTCCTCCTCTCGTCGCCCAGAGCGATGTGGGAAAGTGTGGGGGGAGATTGGGGCAGAAACGAAAGAAGAAGACACCTGAGTTTGACAGAGAACGCGCTTGCAAGCGTGGAAGATATAAAGAGTCACGCGAAAGCACAAACGCAGAACCCGACACGAATGTACAACAAAGCGAGCTAGCGTGTTTTCGCCGTTCGCGCTCCTATTCCTCCTCTCGTCGCCCAGAGCGATGCCGGAAAGTGTGGGGGGAGATTGGGGCAGAAACGCAAGAAGAAGACACCTGAGTTTGACAGAGAACGCGCTTGCAAGCGTGGAAGATATAAAGAGTCATGCAAAAGCACAAACGCAGAACCCGACACGAATGTACAACAAAGCGAGCTAGCGTGTTTTCGCCGTTCGCGCTCCTATTCCTCCTCTCGTCGCCCAGAGCGATGCGGGAAAGTGTGGGGGGGAGATTGGGGCAGAAACGCAAGAAGAAGAGACGTGAGTTTGACAGAGAACGCGCTTGCAAGCGTGGAAGATATAAAGAGTCACGCGAAAGCACAAACGCAGAACCCGACACGAATATACAACAAAGCGAGCTAGCGTGTTTTCGCCGTTCCCGGGGTAGAAACGCAAGAAGAAGAGACGTGAGTTTGACAGAGAACGCGCTTGCAAGCGTGGAAGATATACAGTCATGTAAAAAGCACAAACGCAGAACCCGACACGAATGTACAACAAAGCGAGCTAGCGTGTTTTCGCCGTTCCCGGGTAGAAACGCAAGAAGAAGAGACGTGAGTTTGACAGAGAACGCGCTTGCAAGCGTGGAAGATATAAAGAGTCACGCGAAAGCACAAACGCAGAACCCGACACGAATATACAACAAAGCGAGCTAGCGTGTTTTTGCCGTTCCCGGGGTAGAAACGCAAGAAGAAGACACGTGAGTTTGACAGAGAACGCGCTTGCAAGCGTGGAAGATAGAAAGAGTCGTGTAAAAGCACACACGCGGAACACGACGACAACAATGCCCAGAAAGCTAGCGTTGTCGCCGTTCCCCGCTCCTCTTCCTCCTCTCGTCCCCCAGTCACGCACACAGACACACACACACACAACATCCACCACGTACGTACCTCTGAACGGCACCAGTCTCTCGTCGACGGTGACCTCCGGTCCCGGTCGGTACATGGCGGGCAGCCTCGCGCACCACTCGTCCCACACGGCTCTGATGGGGGCCAGTTTGTCGTAGCCGTGGCCGCCGCCGCAGCCCTCGCCTCGCACGGCTCGTCTGGCCTCTCTGTCGTCGAAGCGCAGCGCGCTCGAGTAGGCTCGAAAGGTCTTGAGCGGCATCGCGGCCCTGAACACGGACCTGCCGCTCTCGGCGTCCCACAGGCTCTCGCAGGCCTCTCCCCGGGACCTGTACACGCCGGCGAGCACGAGCAGCCCCACGTAGGCCCGGAACTCGACGGGGCCCATGGGCTTCCACCCGTCGATGGCGGGCCTGCGCCTGTCCGCTTCCAGGTTGGTCATGGCGATCACCGAGTCCTCTATCTCCGGCGGGAAGTAGGCCATGAACGCGGAGGCCTCGTCGCGCGCAGCCGCAAGGGCCTCTTCGGTGGGGCCTCGTCCTCGAGGCTCGAGGTCGTCGTCGTCGTCTTCTTCTAATTCTTCTTCTAATTCTTCTTCTTCTTCTTCTTCTTCTTCTTCTGCTTCTTCTGCTTCTTCTTCATAGTCTTTGTCTTCATAGTCTTTGTCGTCTTCTTCATAGTCTTCGTCGTCGTCGTCGTCGTCTTCTTCGTCTTCTTCTTCGTCGTAATCGTCGTAATCGTCGGCTACATCTGCGTCGCGAGTTTCACCGACAGCGCCGTGGCCGCGATCGCGCCCAGGATCATGAACGCCACCTGCAGCACGGCCGGCGTCGTCCTCTTGCCAAATCTCCCAAGTCCCCCGCCCCGGTTCAGCGCCTGCTTCTTCCTCTCCCTCTCGGCGGTTCGACTCGCCTTGCGAGCCGCCGTCCTGGCAGAGTTGCAACGCCGTTTCGTAGTTGTGAGCCTCTTCCGCGTAGGACCTATGGGGATCCGCCACCCCATCGTTTTCGTCCTCCCGATCCTCCGAGTACCGCTCCTCGTCTGCGAGCGTTCGGGCTGTCCGGTCGTTATCCCCCTCGGCCTCTTGCTCTTCTTTCTCGGTCTCTTCCTCCTGATCCTCCTCCTCCTCCTCCTCCTCCTCCTCCTCCGAGTTCTCCTGTTGTTGTTGTCGTCGCCGCCGCTGCTCTTGGTCTTCCTCGACCCCTAGCCCTCGATAGCGAAACATGGCCGGTCGCAACAACCCAGACACCGGAGCCGACCCCGCGTAGGCCAAAACCGTCGGCGATATTGATGGTGATGGTGAGGAGGACGAGCACCGTGACACCGACGGCGAAAGCGCTACGCGTGTACCGCCGAGCTTAGCGCTCTTTCGCTCCCACGGTCTAGTGCGTGACATTGCCTGCGTCTAACGAGACCCCCTTGTTGTCGTCGTCGGCGTCGCCCTCGCCTCCGTAACCAAACACCAACACGCTTAGTACCCACCATCCGCTTTCTTATCATCTCGCCGCGAGACTCGCTCTGCTTTCGCTAGGGTGTTCCTCGAGACACACGCACACACACACACGCACACACACACACACACACACACACACACCGTACTCACTCTATCCTTCCATCGAGAATGGTGGTGGTGGTGGTGGTGGGGGGATCGTGAGACCCCAAACCCCCTTGCTAACTCCGCGGGGGGACCCGCGTCCCCCTGGCCGACAGACCGACCGACCCCGCCGGGGAGCATCAGGGTTAAATCACACTTACTTTAAAATTCATTTCTCCTCACCTTCATCTGTTTTGTATTATTGGATCTTATACTGAAAGAGTTCATCCATCGACACATTTTAATCCTGCAACATTTCACCGTGTTAGTTTGTCATAAATTGGACTATTTTAGGTTAAATGATTTCAGTTCATCTTTCCAATAAAGCTGGCAGCTCTGAAACAGCTGTTCTCTCTGAGGGTGTTTTGCATGTAAATAAAAGTGAAATCATTAAATGTAAGTTGTGTGAACAGAGCCGTCCAGTGGAGCTCCTCAGGGCTCTGTGCTTTCACCACTTTGTTTTCTGTGCTAATGAGTGTCAGAGCACGTCAGCATTAGTCCTTTAACATGGTCACAGCCACTGATGAATGTGTTCAAATGTAGGGTTTTTAATCCAGGTTTACATTATGAATTAATTAAATACACAATTAAATAATTAATTAAATGTGGCAATAATTAATTAAAATAATTACATAAATATTTACAACACATGTATTTAATTAATTCATTATGGCAGTCCTGGACACAACAGCCCAGCCACTGATGAACAGTGTTGGGCAAGTTACTTTGAAAAAGTAATTCAATTATAGTTACTAGTTACTTCTTCAAAAAAGTAACTGAGTTAGTAACTGAGTTACAATATTCTAAAAGTAATTAATTACTTGGAAAAGTAACTATTGTGTTACTTAAAAAAAAACAAAGAACGTTTAACCCTCTGGGGTCCAGGGTATAATTGGCCATCCTTTTACTACTCTTGATTTTCCCTCCACATTTTACCTTTAAAAACTATTTGCTTTGCCTTGTTTTGTTTCATTCTTTTCAGCACAACCTCACATGTCTGAATTTACAGTTATGTTCTCATTTTGTCATACTGTATAACCAGAATTGATCTAAAATCAGACAAAAAACATAAAATCACAGTAGAAAAAGTTATATTTTTACAGTAACAACCACAAACATGTTTAATGAAACATATTTCATAACTTCAAATGCAAATATTAATTGTCAATTTTAAAATCCTATGCACAAGTTTTGCAAGTTATTTGCATCCATTTACCTTTTACCCTTTTTTAAAATAACCATTTCAAACTATTTACAGAACAATCAGCTGTTCTTCAATAAGATGCCACAAATTATTTGTGCCACTCCAAAAACATAATTTCTGTCCACTATAAAGGAGAACATCACAGCCTGATACCTGCAGGTCTGACAGCAGCAGGTGTATCACTCCTGTTTCTACCTGGAGACAGCAGTCGCCTCATTGTTCTGACACACAACACAAAACTATCCACAACACTACACACTAACTACAAGGTAAGGTAATGGCGGACATGAGGTATCTGACATCTATTCCATTGTAGGAAATGTTACAAACAGTTGATTGGATCGGCAAGGCGAGTTCCTGGAATAATATGTTTTTGTTGCTCAAAGGTCAGGTGTTCTGGGCATGTCCCACCGGGAGGAGGCCCCGAGCAGACCCAGGACACGCTGGAGAGATTATGGCTGTATCCCAATTTAGGGTCTGTGTTACCGGCACCAGACCTAGGGGAATCTGGACCGGCAGCAAGCGGCACACAGGCTAGAGAGCACTGCGTAGCCAAATATGAGCAAACTGTGGATTAATAGAGAGGACACCGAAGTTAGCGTCTTGCTCAGGCTGGAGCTCATTTATTTCTGCACATATACACAATACAAATCCCACTAAACCATGCATTCTTCCCATAAAATAACAGAGTTCATAAACAAAAATAAAGTTACAAAAAGCATTCTCTCAAAAGCAAAATAAATACAAACTAATTCAAAATGACTTTACATACTCACAACTTAAACAAAACACACACAGCTAAAGCATAACAACATACCAAAATAACCAATCTCACATTCACACAACCTTTCCCCACATTCGCGCCATATACGCTATTACTTTTGAACATGGCATCCCCTGAACGCAACACAACATGGCGGCAGACGACTGCAAGCGTTGCTTCACCAACGAAAAGCTTTCCCCTTAATACATGTACTCAGTACTGCTTGGCTAACACTAAAACAAACACTACAACACATTTTCTGAAGTCGCAGGTTGCCATTGTCATAGCATATACTTATAGTGCTACGTAGCATTATAGCATTATGCCGATGATACACTAATACTCATTACAACAAAATAACACAAAACAACATCATCACAATCATCTGAAAATATAGCCGACCAGTTGTTACTCAACTTACATGACATTTAGAACCAGTTCGGTAACATAAAAGTTTGTTTGTCAGTACCTGTGGATTAATAGAGAGGACACCGAAGTTAGCGTCTTGCTCAGGCTGGAGCTCATTTGTTTCTGAGCTGCGCATGCGCAGAGCCTATAGCTAGAGTCTCTCTGGTAGTTCCACAGCAGTGCAAGAGCACCATCTACTGGCATAATGAAATATAACCATGGTCTGGCAGCACATAATGTCACAATAAGTCACAATAATAAACAAAAAATAAGGGGGTCATTGGTTTTCTTACAAAAATAAACATGTAGCTTTTTCAACCTGCTGCATCTGCAGCCTTAAAGTACGCAGCCTCAACGATCCTCAAGGGCCGCGTACTCAAAGGCTGTGTCCCAATTCAGGGTATGCACGCTTGAAGTACGCATTTCAAGTACGATTACGTCACCGCCACGCGACGACGGCTGTCCCAATTCAAAGTGTACTTCAAATGCATACTCCAAATGCGCCGTCGATTTCCCCAAATATCAAGCGTGGTCCGGTGCACGCTTCGTGGTCTCATATATCCCACAATTCGTAGCGCGGCGGTGGGTGTGGATAATTTTGCCGCAAAATACGGCAGAAGGGAGCGGCCGAAGAGTGAACTGTCAGAAGTAAGTACTGAATATTATGTCACTTATTTATGTGCGAATGTTTAATAATGAGGAACATTAAAACATTACTGTTGGCCACATGTCGGCAAAGTTATGTGACATTAGTGATGTTTGTACTCCCAGCGGTAATTTGGTTTTAAAGCCTTTAAAATATAATACATTATCTGACCTTAATCTTACAGAGAATGTGATGATTTCATGGATAATTAAAGTCAGTCATATATCCACAAACACAACAAGCTGAAAGTCAGTGATGCTGCTCGGTTTGCAGTCCTGAATATGACGGCACAAGCAGGATTCACTGCACTGTTAATGTTAGCTATGTTATATTGCTGCCTCTGTTCGGTGGTGTCGAGCCAAACGGACTTTAACGTGTGTTTGAACGAGCTGATGGTTCACTCGTTAAGCTGAAAGAAAGATGCTTTAATCACAGGAGTCACACATGTGTCCACTGGACCATCTGGGAACTCTTCTTGTTTAGCACTCGTAATAACACAAACACTAAATCCTCCTTCTCTTGTGCTGTTTTGTAGCAGTGTATACACCTGAGACTGTCACCTGTCTGTCTGTCCTGCACTCTCTCTCTGTTTCTTTCTCTCTGATTGTGGAATAAAAGTATGAACATGTATTTATAAGTTACACTTGTGTTTGAATCCTGCAGCTTATCACACATTTGATTTCCATGTGTGACGACTGCAAGTGTCCAGAGTGAGGACAGACTGAGGGACCCACTGCTGCACATCATCTGTGAGGCTTTGCACCCCTGATGATCCACCAGGACAAACTCAGCAGTGTGTGAGGAAGAGGAGGAGGAAGAGCCAGCAGCAGCTGACAGATGGAGAGAATAGACAGACTGTTCCCTGTTTGTGAAGGACTGCTAGTAAAGTTTAACATAACTAATTGTCTGTCCTGAATCAGTCTTATTAGGTGATGTTCAAATAATGTTATCATTCCAGTGTTTTCAGTGTGGGAGAAAGTACTCAGGGCCTTCAAGTTACACACTATGAAAGGCAGCAACAAGTTTAATATTCAGAAACCTAAAGTATGTATCAGCAGCAGAATGGAGCTAAAAATAAATGTTTGTTTCAGTTCTATGAAGCTTTGAGTATTTTGGATTAGTAGTACTGCTGTGTTTGTTGCATCATATTGCTGTAATTGTTTATATGCTTTATATATCCTGAGGTAAGTTGATCTATAGTGTTACATCATATTCTGTAAGGATGTTATGTGTTTGTGTACTTTCTGCCCAGTTTGACCCATCTAGCAGAAGTCAGCCTGTTTAAGGCTCTGATATCTATTCTGTATGACTTAAAGCAGTTATGACATAGTATGATTTTCTCACCCAATAAAGGAATATTTCATATATCAGTCTACTCTTCATTCTATCAGAAACAGTTATCACAGCTCGTACATTTTCTTTTTACACATATATGTAAGCATTGAAACAAATTTAGTAATGCCAACATATTAAAAGAACAATATTTGTCTCTTATGTATAATACATCTACATATACGCTGTCAGAGATGCTTGTCTTTGAGTGAAGATTTAAGGTGATAGGAAATATAAATAACTGCAACTTTAATCTTTGACCCAGAGTTCAAGCTCACTGCTGTAATATATCCTGTAATATATATATATATATATATTTATGTGTGTGTGTGTGTATACCATAACAATCTGACAATACATGTAATATTGGCCATATTATATTAACATTACCACAGTGAGATGATTTTAGTCTCATGAACAACATTAGCTAATTATTATTTACTAACTAATCTTGAAATGACTGTTCAGTACAGAAATGAAGCCCAACTATCATGTTTTACAGTCCCGTGGTCTCAGCCTCAGATACTCAACTAATCAAAGTGATGTCATGACAAAAATGAAGGACCAACAGAACATTTTTTCTCCTTCATTTCTGCCACACAAAGCTGTATGACACGTTTCTCGCAGTTAGTATCATGGTTGCTAGGCAACCTGAGCAGCGCGACAAGGGCTAGACCGTCCCATTTCACAACCCTCTCACTTCCGCACTACCCGTACTTGTAGTACGCACCGTCCGTAGTACGCGTAGTGTGCGTACTTCAAGCGTGCAGACCCTGAATTGGGACACAGCCAAAGACTGCTAAGGCCGGAAGTGAGAGGCTTGTGAAATGGGACGGTCTAGCCTCCGTCGCGCTGCCCAGGTTGCCTAGCAACCATGATACTAACAGCTGGAAACGTTTCATACAGCTTTGTTTGACATAAATGAAGGAGAAAGTCTTTTGTTCATTTGTTCATTTGTTTCTACATGAGCTTTGATTTGATAAGTATCTGTGGCTGAGACCACGAGACTGTGAAACATGATTGTTGGGCTTCACTTCTGTACTGAACAGTCATTTTCAGATTAGCTAGTAAATAACAAATAGCTAATGTTCATGAGACTAAAATAATCTCACTTTGGTAATGTAAATATAATATGGCCAATATTAACGTTATAATTTCAATCAGGAGAGGGAGGTCTGGGCTTCTCTGGTTAGGCTGCTGCGACCCGGCCCCCGAAAAAGCTGATAGATGGATGAATATTTTCAAAGATTTAGAAAAAAAGTGAAAAACAGTGTTTTTATACAAATACAAATAATGAACTTTACTAAACAAAAACAAAACAAGTATTTAACATTAATTTAATAACTGGCTGGGATTTTCAAAATAAAATTAAATTGGACATTTAAAGTCATTTTAAAGATGTAGTAAAAATGTGAGATGAAAAAGTGTCAGTGAAATAAAAGTTCTTCACCTCTTGGTTGCACATCTATCTGTGATGTGTGGACATGAAGTAAAGTAAAGTCACATTTTATTTAAGGAGCACATTTCAAGACAATCATCTAAAAGTGCCTCAACACAAAAAAGCAGAGCATAAAAAAGAGTGAAGTCAGTGCAAGTGTAGAAAGATTAGCATCACACTGGTTCATCCTCGAGTTAGGAGTGTTTCATGCTCGAATATTTCAGAGGTCAGAGACTTCACAAAGAAACTGAAGCTTCTCAGTCATCCAGGTCATGCTAGTCATGCTTGAAAGGCAGCTGAACTGAACAGGTTTGTGATATCATGGCTATGGTTATCATGGCTCTCATCTAGAGGCTCATGACATTTGGATGTTGTGTGTCTGTCTATCATAGTGCTGCTCATCCAGAGTACATCCAGGAAACTTCCAGCTGTGATTGGCTCCTGCAGGCTCATGGTAAAGTGCAACTGATTTTAGGGAGCGCTTGATTTTCTTTTGCTTTGTGTGCTGTTCACATTCAATATCGCTCGATGGTGTCGGTTGAATCGTGCTTTCAGTGTTCAACAGCCGTTATCATCATTTCAGTGTTTCAATCACTTACAAACACTTCCTGTCACTGTGGTGGTTACAGTGACATCATGCAGTTTGTGTTTTGACCTCCAGAGAGCGACAAATCAGCACAGACAGAGAGCTCCATTCAAACTTTGCTGCCATCAGTAATAATTCTTCAAATATAATCAGCAGTGTTTGAGCAGTTATGATATCAGGGACAATCTAGATATGTGTGACAATACTGAACATGTCTCATGACACACCTTAAGCATCATGTGATCCACTCTCAGTCTGCACTTTCATTCATGACTTCAACAGGTTGAAATGAGTCTCCAAAAGTTGATTCTGTTCATCTGGACGTAGCGTTTTGTGGGAGAAACGTTTCGTCACTCATCCAAGTGACTTCTTCAGTCTCAGCTGACTGCAGGTTTCAATCTTATAAACAGTACATTTGCATAATGACTGAAACCAGCCCACTGAAGAAACAATGGGCTGTGAGGTCAGTTCCTTAATCTTAATTATGCAAATTCCCATGACCATTGATCAACAACCACTGACCAAAACCCACTGATCAAAGACCATGAGTACCATTCACAGAGAGTTGGGGAATGGCTGCAATCACAGCATTGTAAGATGGCGAAAGATGTATCCTTAGGCCCCCTCCTCGATTCAGAGATGGTCTTTCCCTCTTCACGTAAATGGCCTCCTTGACTCCGCGCTCAAACCAGCGTTCCTCCCTGTCCAGGATGTGAACATCCTCATCATTGAAAGAGTGTCCACTGGCCTGTAGGTGTAAATAGACTGCAGAGTCCTGGCCTGACGAGGTTGCTCTTCTGTGTTGTGCCATCCGCTGCAGTCAGCTGAGACTGAAGAAGTCACTTGGATGAGTGACAAAACGTTTCTCCCACAAAAAGCTACGTCCAGATGAACAGAATCAACTTTTGGAGATTTACTTTCCTGAATGATTGAGAATGCATCAAGAGGTTGAATTCATGTGAGCACCAGATGAACTTTACAAAGGATCAGAGGATTTATCTTCTGTTTTAGATCAACTTTGATCACTTAGAGCCGTCTTCAATTACAGAGTCTGAATGAAGCTCAGGTGTTGATGCTGCTCACTGATTGGACGTTTGGTTTCAGCTCTGCTCTCAGTCTTTACTGCACAGGTGAAGGTAGAAAGTGTGACTGGATCTATAGACTGGAAACAGAGAAACTCACTGTGAATGCACTACAAACAGTTTTGTTCCAAAAATAGTAAACAGCCTGGGTGTGTCTGTATTAGATGTATTAGATGTATTAGATGTATTAGATGTCTGTTCACACTGGCAGATAAAACAAGGTTTCATGTTAACAAGTGAACTTTAGTCTTAAGGATCCTGAACTCAAACACCCTGATAAAGGACCAGAAGCTGCAGTCAGACTAAAATTCAATTATAAAACCAAGGCTCTGTCAGTAAAGTCTGTTCAATGATCAGGATCCATTAAAAATGTCAGATTTTATTTGTCTTTGTTGGATTTTTCTCATTTCCAGAAATCTTGTGATATCTTGTGTGCATTGTTTCTTCTCCATTTACTATGTGTTTATACTATGCCTTTTGTCCTGTCTTCATACCTTCATATCTTCAACTCATCATGGCAGATGGTTCAGCTCGAGGTTTCTTCCTCTTAAATGTAGAGCTGGGCGATATAAGATTTTTTCATATCACGATATGTTTTTTTTTTTTTTTTTCATTTCAGGCGATAACGATATATATCACGATATAAGCCAAATAACTATATTTGTAAGATTTAAATGTGCTGTTGCTTACAAGTAAAATGTGAAGTAATCAGCAGCTTGTTTTGATTTAAATATTTAATTCCCATAATAAGTTCAACAGGGTAGATGTACTTAAGGAACGTGAGACTTTTTCAGATAATAATAAATAAATAAATAAATAAAGGCAAATATTGCAAACTACACAAAGGGCAGCCGCTAAAGCGTTTAAGTTTCAAAATAGAACAAACAAAACAGACTAAATTGTCAATTCCACTTAGAAACAAAATATTAATTCTAAAAATAAATCTTAGTTTGTTTTACAGAAGAACAGACAAAATTGACTAACTTTTGTCAATATCAAATAAACTGAGAACTAAAAGGAAATTCTCAATCTCTCCTTGTTGTAAAGCTTAGCTTTTCAAACAGTTTTAACAGTGACTTTAGTCTGACAAAAGCCAAATGACGAATTAGCGTTTTCAGTCAGAGATCGACCATGCACCGGTTTATTGCATTTGCAGACTTGCTTTTGGCACAATTTACAGCGCGCTACTCTGTTTTTTGTCAGACTTGAAATAGTCGAAATACCTTCACACTACTGAACTTGCTACTGAAATAAAGCAAGATGGCGGCGCGTGTAGACGCAGCGACCTCACGCTCTCCTGAAAATGCGGTGTTTTGTTCGTCAAGTAAGTGTCTTTCTGCAAGTGTTTTTCGTCAGTCCACGTCGGAATATGTGTACAGTCGTCAGGCTCTCTTACACATTCGGAGAAGCAAGATTTGCCAAGTTTTGAACACGAACGTTGAGATGCTAAGGGAGATAGGACTTCTGCGACAGCATGCTAGCTGGCCTGGCAACTCACCGGACTCGCCTGCTACCCCTCCCCGGGCAAGGAGGCGTCGAAGGCGGTGCGCTAGGACAAGGAAGCGGGGCAAGCGCGGAGGTGTCCGAGTCAGGCTCGAGGCTAAGCCAACTCGCCCAGCCATACCATCGATCCTCTTGGCCAACGTACGATCTCTGGACAATAAAATGGATAACATTCGACTTCTGAGATCAGCGAATCGCAGAGTAAGTGACTGTTGTGTGCTTGTTTTCACTGAGACATGGCTTAATGACAACATTCCGGACTCGGCCATACAACTGGAGCAGCTAGCATGCTACAGAGCCGACAGGGCTCTCGTAGACGGAGGCAAGACCCGAGGTGGCGGGGTCTGTGTTTACATCCGGAACGAGTGGTGTCGTGATGCCACTGTAGTACACAAACACTGCTCATCATTGGCGGAGTTCATGATCGTGAAGTGTCGCCCTTTCTACTTGCCCAGGGAAATAAGTTCGATCCTGTTGGTCGCTACTTATATACCTCCATCTAGCAACAACAGCGATAGAAATGCAGCGCTGAACGAACTGTATCAGGCCATCAGTGAGCAACAAACAACACACCCAGATGGTTTCATCATCCTCGCAGGAGACTTTAATCATGCTGATATTAAAACTGTTCTCCCAAAGTTTCATCAGCATGTACATTTTCCAACAAGGGGAGACAACACATTGGACCTGGTCTACACACAGGAAAAAGGAGCATACAAAGCCATCCCCCTCCCCCACATCGGCACCTCTGATCACCTCACTGTTATGCTAATGCCAGCATACAGACAGAGAGTGAAGGTCATCAAACCTGTTACGAAAGAGGTAAGAGTGTGGCCACAGGAGGCCACCTCTGCTCTTCAAGACTGCTTTGGGTCAACTGATTGGAACATATTCAAGGAAGCAGCCACCTACAATAACATCATAGACATTGAGGAGTACACAGACACGGTGAGCTCATACATCACCAAATGCATTGATGATGTTACACAAATGAAAAGTATCACAACCCGAGCCAACCGGAAGCCGTGGCTAACAGGAGATGTCCACAAGCTGCTGAAGGCCAGAGACAAGGCCTTCAGAGCTGGGGATGAAATAGGCCTGAAAACAGCGAGAGCCAACCTGTCCCGTGGCATCAGGAAAGCGAAACAGGACTACACACACAAGATAACCTCCCACTTCAATGATAGCAAGGACGCACGAAGCCTATGGCAAGGCATCCAGGCTATTACAGACTACAAGCCTGCAGCGCGTAGCTGTGAGAGCGACACCACTCTGCTCAACAACCTGAACAGCTTCTTTGCACGATTTGAAGCACACAACAACACACGCCCACAGAAAACACCACCACCTCCACACGACCAGCCTCTGTGCCTGTCTGCTGCCAGCGTGAAGAGGACACTCATCACCATCAACGCCCGGAAAGCAGCTGGTCCAGATAACATCCCTGGTAGTGTGCTGAAAGACTGCGCAGAGGAGCTGAAGGATGTCTTCACAGACATCTTTAACATCTCCCTGAGGCAAGCCACGGTCCCATCATGCTTCAAGACTGCCACCATCATACCTGTGCCAAAGAAACCATCCCCAGCCTGTTTCAATGACTACCGCCCCGTGGCACTGACACCCATTATTATGAAGTGCTTTGAACGACTAGTCATGTCACACATCAAATCCACCCTGCCTCCCACCCTGGACCCATACCAGTTCGCATACAGAGCGAAACGATCCACAGAAGATGCAATCTGCTCTGCCCTCCACCCAGCCCTAACTCACCTGGACAAGAAAGACTCATATGTGAGAATGCTGTTCATAGACTTCAGCTCAGCGTTCAACACCATAATACCACAACAACTCATCTGTAAACTGGACAGACTGGGCCTCAGCACCTCCCTCTGCAACTGGCTGCTGGATTTCCTCAGCCAGAGGCCTCAAGCGGTGCGTGTGGGAAACAAGGTCTCAAACAGCATCACCCTGAGCACGGGGGCTCCACAAGGCTGTGTGCTCAGTCCTCTGCTCTTCACCCTGCTGACACATGACTGCACACCAACCTACAGCTCCAACCACCTTGTGAAGTTTGCGGACGACACAACGCTGGTGGGGCTCATCACCAAGGGCGATGAGACCCACTACAGGAAAGAGGTAGAGCTCCTGACCACGTGGTGCAGAGACAACAACCTCCTGCTAAATATTAGCAAGACCAAGGAGGTTATTGTCAACTTCCAGAGAGACCCCACCTGTCACCCCCCATTGACCATCGACGGCGTTGCGGTGGAGAGGGTGAGCAGCACCAAGTTCCTGGGGGTGCACATCAGTGAGGACCTCTCCTGGACCACCAACACAGCATCACTGGCCAAGAAAGCACAACAGCGCCTCTACTTCCTGCGCAAACTCAAGCGGGCAAGTGCTCCACCACCCATCCTGACCACATTCTACAGAGGAACCATTGAAAGCATCCTTTCCAGCTGCATCACTGTGTGGGGCGGTAGCTGCACTGACTACAACAGGAAAGCTCTACAGCGCATTGTGAGAACAGCTGAGAGGATAGTTGGTGTACCACTCCCCTCCCTGCAAGACATCTACACCACCCGCCTTACCCGCAAAGCCATCACAATTGTCAACGATGCAACCCACCCCGCTCACTGTCTGTTCAGCCTCTTGCCCTCTGGAAAAAGATACAGAAGTCTCCGCTCCCGCACTACCAGGCTCACCAACAGCTTCATCCACCAGGCTGTGAGACTGCTGAACTCTCTCCCCTCCCGGCTCCCAGCCAGCAGAAACACCAGACTGGCAGGAGTATAGGAAGACAGACTGGACCCTACCCCCCCCCCCCCCCCCCCCCACACACACGACTACCTCTGCATTACAATTGCACACACCTGCTGCCTTATATTTTTTGTATTTTTAGTATTTTCTTTAGCACTATTTATATTATTTATATTACTATTACTGCTGCTACAGTCTTATGCTGCATTAAAACAAAAACACTTACCAACCACAACCTGGGACTACGTCAAGTGAACTAGTACACTACTTTCCAGGGCGCACTGTGGAACACTTTATTATATGTTATATGTTATGTGTAGGTCCTGTCTTGTTATATCCTGTATGTTACCTAAATGTTGTGCATCTGCACTTTATTGTTGTCTATGTCTACGCATGGGACAGTGTGAAACGTAATTTCAATTCCTTTGTATGGCAAGTACATCTGAAGAAATTGACAAATAAAACTGACTTTGACTTTGACTTTGAACTTCTGGCCCTTCCGTTCGACAATCTCTCGGGCGTTGGAACCATCATGTGTTTTCTCTTCGGTCACGCCCTCAGTTGATTTTTCTCTAGTCGGCAAACTCATTTCCTTCATTACTCGGGCGGCACGGCGGCTAGCTGCTTCCCAAACAAATACACATGTGCGGCTTGTGCTGTACATAACAAGTCACATGACGTGACGCTGCGGCTGTGATTGGTCCGGCTCTGTGCTACTTAATTTGGATTGGCTGTTCTTCTTTTTTTTAAGAGGACAAGAGAGATGAGGCCTATCGCAATAGTTTAATTTTTCTATCGAGAAAAAGTTATTTCGCAATACAGATCGTTATCGTTCTATCGCCCAGCTGTACTTAAATGGGAGTTTGTTCCTTCCACTGTCGTGTGATCACTTGCTCATAAGAGCAGATATCCTTTTCAAATAACGAGTGATGTATTGGGATTACTTTATTGGAGAGGTAATCAGTAATTAGTAACTAATTACTTTTTCACGTAACTTGCATAAGAGGCTGTCTGATTGCTGGGTTTTTCTCTGTATGTATTATTGTAGGGTCTACCTTACAAGATCAAATGTCTTGAGGTGACTGTTGTTGTTCGGCGCTGTATAAATAAAAGTGAATTGAATTGAATAAAACACCAGATAAACCAAAGAATTTACTGTTGCATGGTTTCTGGAGCAGGTGGCACTACTCCAGATTATTTATGAAACACTTCTTTCACACACAGGTGAAACCCTGGATTAACTTAATGGGTTGAAAGCTATCTTCGTGTGACAGTTTATTGTCATCACTGGTGTTTTGGTAAGCAAATACGTAAACTGGAAAAATACCCCTGATATATAGCTGACTGGCTGTGCTGAAATTAGGACGTTTAACAGGATCTAGATGGCAAACAGAGAAACTCCCTGACAATGTCTGCATTGTTCATATTCCAAAGAAAACAATGTCAGAGCTGACCTCCGATCAGTGTGTTCTGATCTCATCATCCTTCAGTTCATGAACAAACATTCTATTTTCACTTTTAGGATATACACAGAGGATTATTTGGTGCCAGTCAGACTGTGAGGACTGCTCACAAAAACACTGCTGATTTCTTTCACCTGAATTCATCTCATCACTGTGAGTATGACTTCGTTTATTTGACAGAAAAGGAGACAAGTTCATGTTTATTAGGTAATCTTACATGTAAATGCTTCTTTCTCTGACTCACCACTTTTTCAGAAGCTGGTTTTCAATGTTTTTCTGCTCTCTGTGTTTGGAGCACTTACCGTGGAAATATGAGTAATGTCACAGATGCTCAAACACACTGAGCATCCATTTTTAAACTGTGTTTTTAAAAGATTAAAGGCATGAAATGAGAAAGGGAAGTTTAAGGGGAAAAAATCTGCAGAGCCCTTTGAAAGAAAATTTTTAAATAAGGTCTCTCTTATTGGAAGCGTCCAACAGGATGGAGCACGGGGAGTGTGTAACGATCAGTGGACACTATGATGGTATTTGTATCATGCCTACTGGAGTCTTCAGTAGGGGTGGGTTTTGATAATCGATTTATCGATTAAAATCGAATCTAGCTTGGATAACATGATATCGATTCATTCAAATCCTGAATCGATTTTTTAAATATTAACGCCAGAGTCTCAGGTTAAACCTCACAAAATTTCAAGAACCACCAAACAGCTAAAACAATAAATGAGAGCAGGAACACGGATTCTGCACAAAGACGTAAACACAAAGCGCAGACCGGCCGAAGGATCAGAATCAGTGAGATGTCGCCTTTCTCACCAGACGGCATGGACATGATCGGGGCTGAAAGCCGACAGCTCGCTGATTCTGATCTGTTGGCAGGTCCGCGCTTTGTGTTTACGCCCCTTTTTGCGCTGATTCTAAAGCTGTTAGTTTGATCTCTCTCCAAACATTATTGACCGAACCAGCAGCGAAAGAAGAATCAAACTACGCTTCACAACAACATCGTCATGAAATCCCTCTGACATTTGCTGTTTTGCTTCCACCACACTTCATGCACATCTCTCTCTCTCTCTCTCTCTCTCTCTCTCTCTCTCTCTGTACTTCAGGAACAGTTTTCCATCTAAAAATCTGTTTTCTGCATTATTTGTTTTCTTGTTATGCACAAGTCTACCGTTGTTTACAGCGCTGTCTGCCGCTGTTTTTTTCCCCCTTTTACTTACTTCCGAAAAGAAAACCTCATTTCTGCTTTTCAATAGGCTTCTGAAGAAATGTAAACTTTTTAAAATAATGCAAAATGCAAAACGCTTAGCCGTGTCTCTAATAAAACCGCTGTAACTTCAGAGGTAATGTTCATATGTTGATTAATGGTTTTCTTTCGTTTTTGATGTACTGCAGAATATTTTTATAAAATCCAGGCCAGGAAAATCACCTTCATGTTTTTCTGTGTTTTATCTTCAGCTACTTTGACACAAAGGCATCTGCTGTGACGCACCTTTCATAAAGTCTTGCGTGTGTCAGCTTCCTTTTTATAGATACAAAAATATGTAAATGTACTGATCTGAATTATAATATTTCTGACTGTCTGAGGCAAAATTTCCCAGATTTAAATCGAATTGAATCGAATGGTGGATCGAATCGATTCAGGACCTTGTGAATCGGAATGACTCTAGAAATCAGTGACGATACCCAGCCCTAGTCTTCAGCCATGTGCTCACAGATGTACAAACAGAGATGCTTCCACAGACAGAAACATGGCCTTCACTCTTTTGTTTGTTCTTCAGTTTGCAGACACCATGGGTGCTCGACAGTCCGCCATTCATATTACCAACAAGACTGAGGGCTACACCCTTCGTAACCCCAGGTGACGACACTTTTGTTCTTCTGTGTTTACGGTGGTGGTTTCTAAAGTGGGCGGGATTTATCTGTAACCCTAGAGTAAGTTTCCACACATTAAAAATCTATACTGCATGGATCTTAAAGCATATTGTTTTGGCTTCATTTTACAAACTCATCCATATTGACCTTTCATGCAGGTGAGTGCTGCTGAACTCAACAGCTGATGAATTAAAAACAAAAGAAATGTACATAAAATGAAACAGAATTGGCTCAGCAGCATCACACCTGTGTTTGTGTGAACACACGTGAAGCTGTAACAAAGACACAAATTTAACACATCTGCACCTTACAGTAATACCCCTATCCATGTTTCTTACTGTAAAGACATTGATCCACCTGACTCATGATGAGGAGTGTGGATCCTGTTTGAATAAAAATATTAATTCATGTTTTCTTTTTCCTGACTAGTCTGCATCTTGTTAGCGGACTCTGCCAGATTCCTTTGCCAACAAAACTTGAGCCTTCTGAATCTGGCAACGCTCTGTTCTCTAAGATTGGTGGCACAGCGTGTGGATCTGTTGGAGTCTTCACCTACGATCTCTACAATCCAGCTAGAGACAGAGCTGATAAGAAAATAGCCGTCATGTTCTCTGTTCCTTTTGACTACGGCCGGTACTCTAACTGGTTTGCAGTCGGAGCTTTTGACAGGGAAACAAACTGTGATAATGATCTTTATCACAAGATGTATTACAGGGATGAGAGTAGATTTGTTAGAAGAAAAGCTGATGGTCATGATCTGAAACACAGAGATGATGATGTTGTTGTTACATTGGGCATGACAAACTCCAGCGTTGCAACACTGAAAGTTGGTGTACACAACAGGGAGCAAATCTAATTATTAAAATGAGAGGTTAAAATGAAAGGTCTTACTGTTTTTAGGGCAGATCTAGCAAAATGACTTGATCACCCATCATCTGTATTATCTGGATTTACTCACCCCAAGGCTGATGATCAGGATATCAGCTGGTTAAGGGCCCCAGGGCTTCCCTTTCTTCTACAGAAAATCATCCTTATAACATCTAGACCAAAGATATGCCAGTAAAACACAACACTGTTGTAAAAGGACATCTGATTAAGGCTGCAGCTGTTTGAGATTGTAAACCAGCTTCACAGTACAGAAAAATCAGGTTAATCCTCTGGAGTTAAAACCTTTAAAAATTAGCTTTGACATTGAATCACTAAATATCAGCTAAAGCAGGCATAACATGGTCACATAGATGGGATGTTGGATAATTGATCAAATCAGACTGAACCTCTCCACACAGCAACATCTCCAGTGTTTAATTAACACTGGAGAGAGTGTATATGTGTCCACTCCTCTGAGTGTTAAATATAACACTGTTGATTGTTGAGCAGTGCTGATTTTCTAACACTGGAAAATAACTCAAAATGTTAGAAATATTCCAGTGTTAGAAAATCAGCACTGCTCAGTGTTAGTCATTGTAAATCTTCAGAACTGGTTACTTTTAAAAATATAACACTCTCAAAAGTGTTCATTTAACACTCAACAGTGTTATATTTAACACTCAGAGGAGTGGACACATATACACACTCTATAGTGTTAATTTAACACTGGAGATTTTGCTGAGCACCAAATATTATTGAAATCCTCACTAAACTGTGAGGGTGTAGTGGAAGATTTTTGGCATTTAATAATCTTTTACTGTTTCTGCTGGAAATACTTTCTGAGAAATACTGATTTTATGTTTCCTGTGCATAACTTTAAACAAATGAATAAAGAAATAAACCAGACTTTATTGAAACCGTCTCTTTGCTTTATTCACTGACATTTCTTCCACTTTATTGAATTTTGTGAAAAATGTGTAATTCTTTCAACAATATAAATCGAATTTTGACAGACATGTTCACAGTATTGCTGTATGGAAAGATCAGTCTTGGTCTTCCTTGGACTCTTGCACTATGAGGCTCTCTGGATGTCTGGAGTTTCGATCTCCTCCGTACCTGCTTCATGCCCTGGAGGACGGGGCTGTGGCCCCCCACACCCTCTAGCAAATCATTACATGAAGGAACCTTTTAAATCCAAGTGCGTTCGTGCTCACAGGTGTACACACGGGTGCTCACACACACAAACTACACCTTTCTTGGCTGCTACCTTAAAGCACACTGTGCACTGTCTATCCTACGTGCTGCACAATAATATTCAATATTTAGTATTAACCACAGATTATCACGATGAGTTGCTTATTATATTGCTCTCTTATATATATATATATATATATATATGTATATATCTGTCCCGTGTGTAATAACTGAAAATAAAATAAAATACAGGTCCTTCTCAAAAAAATTAGCATATTGTGATAAAGTCCATTATTCCTGTAATGTACTGATAAACATTAGACTTTCATATATTTTAGGTTCATTACACACAACTGAAGTAGTTTCGTTGTTTTAATATTGATGATTTTGGCATACATAACTCATGAAAACCCAAAATTCCTGTCATCATCAACTTATTTCCACATCAGAAACAAACCATGTGACCATGTGCAAGACTCTCAGCTGTGGTTTAGTTTGAATAATAAAATCACCAGTGGACCATCTGACAGTGACCCTCCAAGCCTGCATGAACCCAGCAGAGCTGAGCACTGACTCTGGTCAGGTCTCCAAATTGATTGATTGATTGATTGATTATACTTTATTCATCCCAAGGGAAATTGTGTTAAGGCTGCCAGCCGTGCCGGCGCCGTCTTACCCTTCCGACCATACATATATTACACAAACATCACATGGGGAAGACAGGTCAGAGGGGTATAACATGGAAAAGCACAACATGAGGAAAGATAAGGAGGAAAAATAACTCCCCCCAGACTGAGCTCCAACAGGAGATCAGTTTGAGAACAGAAAAAAACACCTCTGCACATAGCACATGAAAAACTCTTAATACACCAAAGAAACACATGACAAGCAACAGGGATGGTAAAGGGTGAGAGACAGCCGATTTAGACAGTACATCCGGGCTCCATGATCCACCGTCAGCATCGGAAGGGAATAAGCATCGAAGGCGTTTGGAGGGGGAATGAGTGTATGTCTGCATGTGTATATATGTCTGTGTGTGTGTGTGTGTGTGTGTGTGTGTGTGTGTGTGTGTGTCCAGAGTTCAGCTGAGACAGTGTCCTTCACCCTGCCAGGCTAAGTAAACAGTCTTCCAGCCAACCCAGGTGGCCTTGCATAGAATGGGAAGAACAGTCTCAACACAGTCGTTATCAGGGTGTTGTTGTTCGGCTCCAGTCTTGAGACCGCAGCTGGAGCCAAAGGGGCATCCGAAAGAAGTGATGGTGGTTTTTACTTTAGTGCGAACAACTCATGTGAATTTCAAAGCTGTTCTAACAGTCCAACACTGGTCTCTCAATCTCCCGTTGGAGAGCCGTGAGCTTCCTATGATGTTATCAAACTTAGAACTCACGACCGCAGCGAGCTTCTCCAAGACGTAATCCAGTTTGCGCTCAGAGGTCTTATTCTGAATATTCACGGCAGCCGTAAGCTTCTCCAAGATCTTATCCGTGCTGCGGTCAATGAGCCCATTTTGAGAACTCACGACTCGTCCCATCGTTTCAATCCCAGCGGGCAGCCTTGTGGGGTTTGAACAGCTGATTCTGCTTTCTTTAATCTTTGATAAGCCAGAGCCAAGTCAGCTCTGATCAGCAAGAACCCTGTTATCATGGTTCAGAACAGGCAGGTGTCTTCAGTGTCCTCAATACAGGCCCACCAGGCACTCGACCCTCCAGTTATGCCACCCGTCCATCGTGTATCCAGCAGGTCATGCATGATTGTTGCATGACCTCATGCAGCATACATGTTCAGAAACAAGTCAAAATACCATAGTGTGCCTGAGACCTGTCATTATATTTAATGTTTTCATTTCCTCATATGAGATAAAACTGAGATTTGAATCAAGAATGAAGATATCTGCATTAGTGTCATGATCCTGGGTTTTGTACCCAGTGTTCTCTATTATGTACCCAGTTTCCTGTTTGATATTTGATGTTTCCTGTCTTATTTTGATATCCTGTTTTCCTGTGCCTGTTTTTCCAAACTGTGTGTCTTTTCCTGACTCGCTTATGTGCAGTTAAGCCTCAGTTTTCTTTAATTCTTGTTGTACTCGGACTGTTTAACTACCTCAGTGTTTGCCTCAAGTATTACCTGATTTTAACCCTTCCTTCTTCAGCCATCTGGATTTACTATCTCTGATAATAAAGGTTTATTTTGTGTTTAATAAATGCTGTTTTGTGTCCAGATTTTCCACAACAACTACAAATTATATATTCTCAGCCTGTCATGTGAGGGCTGTGTGCAGGCAGGAATGGTGGACCAAAATGCAGACTCAGGGAACGAAAAGTGAACTCAAAACAGCTTCAATGCTGAACTCAAAGGGTAACAAAACTAGGAACACAAAATAAACTTAAACAGTCAGAACACACAGCAAGATGAGGGCAGATGGCGACACGGACACAGAGAAACACAGGGCTTAAATACACAGAGGAGCAATCAGGGAACGAGTAACAGGAGGGAAACACAGCTGGGGCAAATCAGGCCTAACGAAACAGGGGAAGCAAAACCAGATACATTAACATAAGACATGGACCTTCAAAATAAAACAGGAAACAGACTGAACTTATAGACAGACTCACAAGCAGGCACTGTAACAGAGACGTGGGAACAGGGCAGACACACACTGACTGGACACAGAATAGAGGGAGAAACCCAAACCTGAGAACTACATAATCAAACATCAAGAAGAACTGGGGACAAATTAGAAATGCAAAACAGAAACCAAAACCTTCACAAAAACAAACTAAGATAAGAACTCCAATAAAAAGGTACAAAACTGAAACCACTGTGTCAACGACCCAGGTACCCTAACATGAGGACAATGTCTGCTCCAGCAGACTGTCTGGGTTTAGAGGCAACGATTCAATTTAATTCAGTTTATACAGCAGCAAAACACAACAAGAGTTAAAGCAGACCCTACAATAATCTAAAAGAACATCTAAGTAGCGCTGTCACTCAGCTCTGTGCTGTTTCCTTCCTCAGTAATCATCTATTTTTGTTGTGGCACGTCCTCCTTTTCTCTTTTGTTCCTGTTTTCATCTTCTTACCACTGCAAATCATTTTTTCATGTGACATCATAACTGAGCCTCCTGCTTAGTTCAGAGTCACTCGGGTAAATCAGCAATTTCAGTCACAGATCAGGGTGACTTATTAGACTCCTCACATATTGATTTAATTATTTATTTATTTTACATTTTTTAAATTAATTATAAGTGACAAGTTTGTGCCAGCTGGTGGTGGGGGTGTCTGCAGTTCTCTCGAAGTGGAAGTTCCTCTGCTAATGAGATGTCCATGTTATCTGTATTTGTCCCGTTGCCTTTGTAGTTGGTGATGTTTCAGGCCCTCCCATACCTTCCTGGAGTCGTTATCAGAGAGGAGATCTGATAACTTGTTTGAAATGTCCAGTTTTGCTGCTCTGATGCCTTTTTTAAGGTCTGCTCTTGCTCTGCTCTACATGTCCTGGTCCCCAGATTTGTATGTCGAGTTGCCTTTAACATGCCTGAACCTGACTTGTCATCCAGGGTTTACGGTTTGTCGCACTTTTCTGTGGTGACAGTGTCCATGCAGTGTTTGATGTAACCCAGCACTGCGGTTGTGTGAGTCTCTAGGTCGTCCTGTTCAGAGACACTCTGTGAGCGCAAAACAGTCCTGCAGCTGAGCCAGAGCTTCCTCGGAAAAGGTGTTAATGGTTCTGATGGTGGGCTTTGTCCTTTTCCTGAGTGTGTGTATGCTGGGACAATGATGAACTTTAGCTTGGTACATGATAACTACAGGCTGTGGTGCAGTAAAGTAAGCCCCGCCCTCACCAACCACACAGTGTGGCGGAGTTCAGCCAGTGAAACACTTCATGTGTTAAACTTGTTAAAGGGGAAGTGATGAAGCTGAAGGCGTCTCGCTGCTGCTCAGACTGATGTTCAGTCGTCATCCAGACACGATGAAGACTCCGTGTGTCTCTCTGCTCCTCGGTGAGTCAAACTCAGAGCTGCTGCTCATTTATTCATCAGCATTAAACTGAATGGAAGCTCTGCTACACACAGCCGGGAATGTGGGAAACTGTGATGCAGGACAGACACAGACACTAAATCCACACTGTGAAATCTAATTAGCTCCCAGAACTAAAAAACAGCTAATAAAACTTGTTGCCTCAAAAAAACAGAGTAAAGCTTAAGATGACTATATTAGGACAACTTATTCATTAAGTGCACAGTTCTAAGAATAACTTGATGATTGTGTAACACTGATTGTTCACCCACTGACAAACATGTCAAGTTCTGCTACATTAAAGAACAACTTGTAGTAACTTATATTAATATAACACTGTATGCAAATGTGATTCAAAAAGAATAATTAACAACACTTCTTGTAATGGTGTTTAAATCAGCCCAACTTTTATTTTGAAATGTAAAACAGCCAACATCCTGGACACCGTTCTGCTGAACAACAACAGTTATACTGTCATCATTGTTATAATCTTACAATGAAACAACGTCTCAGATTTAATTATTCTTATTATTAGTTTATTAAGTTTGTTTGTAGTTACATTACTTCTATAATCAAAATAAAATGTATTTATTGTTCAGTCTCCAGATCAAACAACACATTTGTTTTACATTCAAACACAGGAGCTGGTGTGTTGTAATATTTTAAGGATGCTTGTTTCCAGTCCAGGCATCACTGCCTGAATGACTGTCATGGATCGAGCTGATCCAAATGTAAGTGCAGCAGAAAGTCTTTAACTGCCCTTCAGTACAGTGGCAGTGGATGTGGGCTGGAGATGCAATGACCTTTGACCTGCAGGTCACTGACCAACCATCAGTGATGGAGGACTCATCTCTGCTGGTGTCCTGCAAGCAAACAATCAGATTCTTTAGAACAACAACTTATTTGCTTTATTAAAACATGTTTTTCTGCATTTGCTATTCAACAGACCTCAGTTCAGACTCAATCTCAGGCTCCACCCCCACCAGAGAGGTGACATTCACTGATAGCTCTGACCACCACCCCACACATGATAATGTCATGAAAGCATAATTTTAAAAATATAATAATTTGGCCACAAAATAAATTTCACTGTTCAAAAACTTGCAGACTTCACTATATACAGTGCAGACAGTGTGGACCCTCTAAACTAAGTCTGTGATCTTTGAATAAATGCAGACCAAACTGTTGTTGTTTGTATTTACTTACACAGCATGTCTTGTAGGATTAACTGGAGTCATCAGCAACAGCACAGAGCAGTCACATCTCAGGTCTAATAACAGAAGACATGAAACCAAAGCATAAAGGAAACAGCAACTAAAACAGTTTGATCTAAATTATGATTAAAGTTCAGATTAATATAAATGTGACAGCTACTAATATATTGTGGGAAGTAAACTGTAACCAAAATACTTCCCACTCAGCTGATGTCTTTCTGTCCAACAGCTCCTTTTCTAGACGTGTAAGAGTTTGATGTCATGTGAAAAGCTGCCACAAAGAATTAAAATAAATACAGAGGTTAAGAAGATGCAGTTCATGTGTTATAAAAGTGGGCTGAAAACAAGCCCCGCCCCTAACAGCTGGGCTCTTATCTGGTATCTGCTCACGTTTCTATTTCAAATAGTCAACAGAAAACTTCACTGAGAGATTTTATATAATGTTTTTAAAGCTGTGGATTAATTTTTAAGTAACATGAGCCCAGAGGTAGCAGCAATGCTAGGCTAACACTAGCTAGCTAGCAAGTTCATAAACCTGGTGCTAAACTGAGAGAAGGCACAAAAACAGATTGAATAAGAGTAAACATTTACTCACTGAGTCAGTGTATCAGGTAAAGATCCACAGCAGTGACAACAATAATCTCTTGAGCTGAAACTTCTCCAGGTTTGCTCAACATATTCCAGAAAAAGATGGCGGCACCATGAACACGCGGACTGATCTGTGAGAGGAGGAGGACGGTAGTGACGTGGCATTTTCAAACCATATAGTCTAAATTTCAGCTTACTTAGTTTTTCTAATTTAAGACAACTCAAATAAAGTGAGTTGATCAGCTCTTTGAATAAAAAGTACAGGTAACTTACCTAACCTGAGATCTAATAACAACCTGATAAAATTGAGTTCAGTCTACTTAATGTTTACCGTCGTTTAAGAACAGTTTACAAAAACAATGCCATCAGGTCATGAATTTAAATAAAAACATAGGACTTTTATACACATTAATAATTCTCCAGTACACCAGAGTGACTACACACTAATAATTATGGTTAAACAAGCAGGAAAAGCATTTTAAAATACTGATTTCAGTGGTCTGGGACACTGTGTACATGAAAAGGTGTAAAACACAACGCCTGGTGATTAAACCATAAACTAGTTTCATTAAAAAACATCCCTTTGACTACATTCAGTGTTGCAGCCTGACTGTGCCACTGTTATGTATGTGATTGGTCTTTAGAACAAATGTTTCACAGACAAGACTACAGCCTTCCTGGAGGTGATTTCCTTTAAGGGAAAATAGGAATATTAATGTAAATACGTTAAAAATTGCAAACTCCTCAGGAAATAGCATCTCTGTATTACTGCTGACTCTTTTCACTCACCTTTAAAACCATCTGTGGGAGTGATGGGGGTCGGTACAGGTCTGTGCGTGGGTGGATTTTCAGTGCTGACTGTTCCATCCACCTTAAAGAGCTCAGCACAGGCCACAGAGAGCACCCTGTTCTGAATATGATGCTAATCCTACTAACTACATGTGACTTCCTGCTGACTTCCACTTGACTGGAAACCAGCGAGAAAACAACCAAATATGTCCAAAGAAAAAACTTGAATGCTGATCATAAACCCTGGAGAACTGCTGCTCAAGACCACTTCAACCTCCCTCCGTGATACTTTGACCTTGGCCTTTAGTCTCCTTCTCCATGGAGGCCACTGCTGCTTGTAGCATCTCACTGATCTCTCCTGCTGTGGTGCAGTTTAAAGTTTAAAGAGGTCGTGTCAGAGACGATGTCTTGAAGCTAAAGTCCAGAGGATCAAACATAAACACACAGATACAGATATGTAGATGCAACATAGAAGTAAACACATATGTAAGACTGTTCATGTGCATAATGCTCCATTTTAACATAATACAATGTGATGCATGTTCAAAGGGAGATAAATAAAAAGAGAAAGAACTTGAATTTCCTCTTTTCTGTTTCACACACTGACTGTGTCTCAGTTATACTGGTAACACATCTCAACCACAGTTTCCACTCTCCTGTGCTTTTGCACGTTTCTGCTCTGTGAGTAAACTGAGCTCCAGCTTGTGCTGCCAGGATTTTAACCCTGGCTGACTCAGAGCCTCACACACATGTGGAGGAGCTCACTGATGAGCTGGGAACCATATTTAGCTGTGATTATGTTGACTGTGGAGAAACTGCTTTAGTGTGTGGAGCCAAACATGGTGACGATGCTCAGAGTCAAAGCTGAGAAACTCGTCTCAGTGGTGGAAGGTCACCTCTTACAAGCTTCAGGTCCACGTTAGTCACATCAGCTGACTGCAGGTTGGAAAATCTGATTTGGTTGTTGGTTTGGATCTGACAGGGTCTGGGTCCAGTCTGTGGTCTGCCTGTTTGTGACCTCTGACCTTTAGTGACCTCTGACCTCCTGTTGCAGGTGTGTGTGTGCTGCTGCTGTCTGCACCGACTGTTTCTGCAGGTGAGTTGATGGAAGTGAAAACAATCAGTGAGACTCCAACAAGAACACAAATACACTTACTGTGTGTGTGTGTGTGTGTGTGTGTGTGTGTGTGTGTGTGTGTGTGTGTGTGTCCTCCAGTGTCTCTGTCTGTCAGTCCAAACCTTCAGCAGTTCTTCAGTGGATCTGAGTTGTGTTGATGATGGACAGACAGCTGATGGATGGACAGTGAAGAGGACCAGAGGAGGACTCACTGAGGACTGTGGAGCAGCTCCAGGCTATGGGAGGCTTCTTGGTTCCTACTGTGTTGTGGATCTTTCTGCTCCCAGTGAAACCTTCTGGTGTGAGGACTCCTCTGGACAGCAGAGTGACAGAGTCTCCTTCAGTGTCCAATCAGACACTACAGGTGAGATGTTCCAGCTGTGTCTCTGTCTCTGTGTGACTCTGCTCTCATTAACTCTGTTTGTCTCTGCTGGTCTGATGAAGGTCTCATCCTGGAGATCCCTGCACTTCCTGTGAGGACAGGAAGTGATGTCCTTCTGCGCTGCAGACAGAGGAATGGTGACACAGTCGCAGCTTATTTCTTCATCAAAGGAAGTTCTGTTGGTCATAAACCAGAGCTCATCATCACTAACATCACACAGGCTGATGAAGGTCTCTACTCATGTTCTACTGATGAGGGTGGAAAGTCTCCTCAGAGCTCTCTGAGGGTCAGAGGTCAGAACACTGACATCACTTCCTGTTTAAAAGCTGATGTAACATTGTGACCTGATAATAAACTGACTGAACCATCTTCATCATCTCTCCTGCAGATCCTCTCAAAATCATCCATCCTCCTCCTCCTCACTGTCCTCCTCCTCCAAGCACCTCCACAAACTTTGCTCCTCCTGTAGAAACTGGTCTTACGTGTCCTCCCTGTTCTTCTCCTCCTCCTCCTTCTCTCGTGGTCCCAGTTGTAGCAGGTCTGGTCTCTGGGGTTCTCCTGGTTCTGGTTCTGGGTGGAGTTCGGTTCCTCTGCAGTAAACTAAAAGGTGATAAACCTGCACAGAAGTAAAAGTCTTGTTCCTTTATCCCTTAAAGCTGACGAGAGCAGCCGCGCTCCCATCAACTCTTTTAACACTAGAAGTCCCAGGCTTTTCTAACCCTCTGTCAGCCAAGTGGAAGCTAACTTGGCTAGTCTGTTAGCATCAATTCATATGTAAATTGGGTCGTTACCTGAGAATTGTGGAGGGGAGTGGGGGGGTGTGAATGATTGTGGATTTCTAACTGCAAACTGCCTCTTTGTTTGTGTGTGGGGAGGGGGAACTGCTAAAAGCTGTGAACTTCATTTTGTGTTCGTCTTGATGCATTCTCAATCATCCAGGAAAATAAATCTCCAAAAGATTTATTGATAAAAACAGTACAAAAAAAACCAAAAAATATTTCTACAAAAACAACCATTTGTACACATATTTACAGATAATAATAAAAAGTGAGTGAGTACATTTCAATCACTCACAATCCTGGCACTGCCATGGTATCTGTAGTCTGCATTTACCACATGTGTATCTGTAGCAGTGAACACATCGCACAGTGGCATGATTGTTCTTGCATTTGTGTTTGACCTGACACGTGGCTCTTTTTCCAGGGCTAGGTGTGGAGGGTTGTGTCTGAAGCAACTGTTCTTTTCTTGCCTTCTTCCCAGCCATATGAGTTAGCCAACTCTCTTGCAAACTCCACCAGGAAGTCCACCCGTCTTTCCTGCGTCCCGGTGCATGCTTGATACAGCACATGTGCATTCAGTGCTGCCATGTCAATCATGTTATAGGACCGTGTACTCCCGCACCATCTGGTCCATCACATCCACGCCACACTTTGTGGTGTTGTAAAGGACGACAGTGTTTGGCTTCCTTTTGGTGGTGTTATCAGTCTGAACCCACGCTGTGCATGCTGCTAAGAATATAGACTGTCTTCTTCCGTTTGGCTGCATACGCCGTCAGCGTGGCAGCAGAGGTTGAAAACACCTAAGAAATAAGATAAATTGTTATTTCCATAGCACTTTTACACACAATGAAACACATAAACATAGAACCACAAAAGACCTGCAGCCTACCTGAGTGGTGAATTCATTGCGATTTGTGTATCTAGCGGATTGAGGAATTTCCCGGCGAATCTTGTTGACTGTGCCGAGGATGCTGGTTTTCCGTCTAAGAAGTTTTTGCGCAAGTGAAAGTGATGTGAAGAAATTGTCCGTGGTAACATTTCTGCCCTTGTCTAGGAATGGTTCCATCAGCCTCATCACTACATTTTCAGACAGTCTCTCCCCACTGGGACGATTGGGGTCCCTGCCAAGATATGGGAGGACATTGCAAATGTACTTGGATTTTAGGTCGCAGGCAACCCAAAACTTGATCCCAAACTTGTCAGGTTTACTTGCAATATACTGCAGGAAACAGCACCGAGTCTTTGATCTTGATCTTGATCAAAGATCTTGATCTTGCGGGGGGTTACTAGGGTTCCATCACAACGTGACTGCTGGTCAGCAAACCTGGGAAACCCACAGATCATTGGAACTATGCCGCGTAACCGCTTCCAAGACATCATGCAACACCTACGCTTTGATGACAGGTCCACCCACAGTGATCGAGCAAAGACTGATAAGTTCGCTGCAGTTTCCAGTGTGTGGGGATCATTTGTCACCAACTACATCACGTGCTACAACCCTGGTCTACATTTCACCGTTGATGAACAGCTCTTCCCATCAAAGACTCGGTGCTGTTTCCTGCAGTATATTGCAAGTAAACCTGACAGGTTTGGGATCAAGTTTTGGGTGGCCTGCGACCTAAAATCCAAGTACATTTGCAATGTCCTCCTATATCTTGGCAAGGACCCCAATCGTCCCAGTGGGGAGAGACTGTCTGAAAATGTAGTGATGAGGCTGATGGAACCATTCCTAGACAAGGGCAGAAATGTTACCACGGACAATTTCTTCACATCGCTTTCACTTGCGCAAAAACTTCTTAGACAGAAAACCACCATCCTCGGCACAGTCAACAAGATTCGCCGGGAAATTCCTCAGTCCGCTAGATACACAAATCACAATGAATTCACCACTCAGGTAGGCTGCAGGTCTTTTGTGGTTCTATGTTTATGTGTTTCATTGTGTGTAAAAGTGCTATGGAAATAACAATTTATCTTATTTCTTAGGTATTTTCAACCACTGCTGCCACGCTGACGGCGTATGCGGCCAAACGGAAGAAGACAGTCTATATTCTTAGCAGCATGCACAGCGTGGTTCAGACTGATAACACCACCAAAAGGAAGCCAAACACTGTCACCCTTTACAACACCACAAAGTGTGGCGTGGATGTGATGGACCAGATGGTGCGGGAGTACACGGTCCGCAGAGGAACACGGCGCTGGCCAGTTGCCGTGTTCTATAACATGATTGACATGGCAGCACTGAATGCACATGTGCTGTATCAAGCATGCAACGGGACGCAGGAAAGACGGGTGGACTTCCTGGTGGAGTTTGCAAGAGAGTTGGCTAACTCTCATATGGCTGGGAAGAAGGCAAGAAAAGAACAGTTGCTTCGGACACAACCCTCCACACCTAGCCCTGGAAAAAGAGCCACGTGTCAGGTCAAACACAAATGCAAGAACAATCATGCCACTGTGGATGTGTTCACTGCTACAGATACACATGTGGTAAATGCAGACTACAGATACCATGGCAGTGCCAGGATTGTGAGTGATTGCTGAAAATGTTGAAATGTACTCACTCACTTGTTATTGTTATTTGTAAATATGTGTACAAATGGTTGTTTTTTATTTTTGTTTTTTTGTACTGTTTTATCAATAAATCTCAGCAACAAAGGAAATACACCCATGTGTGTTGATTTCTCCCTAAGGCAAACTGAAACACAAGTTTCCTTGTGGCTCAGGAAACTAACCACTCCAAGTGGTTCACCATGGCCCCACCTTATTTACATAACAAAAGCAGCTGTTCACAGGTGATTAAGGATATTAGCTAAAAGCCTACCAGCCATTTGGCTCGACGGTGGGTTTTATAGGTAGAAAAGCCAAATGGCTCTTCTCTGGGACTTCTAGTGTTAAAACCTGCTGCAGGATGAGTTGGAACAATAATGTTTGTGCGTTTGAAAACAGAGGAGTTGTGTTTACACATCACACATTCAGCTGGTCCCAGGTTTCCTTCCACTCATGTGTCTGCAGGAACACAAAGTTCACAGCACTTCCTACTGTCTAACAAACACCATCACGCTGTCAGCACGAACCATCACATGAGTTTGATGTGCACCATTACTCCTCCTGTGCTGATGTTTCTCTGTGTGATGTAGGAGGTGTGGGAGCAGACCTGTGGAGCTGTGGAGGTGACGGCTGTCTGAGACGGAGCGTCTGCCTCTGCTGTGAGTCTCCTTCATGTTTCATGTATTATCTGTGTTTCCACCACTGGAGGGCGCTGTGGGTTATTGAAGTGTGGGAACAGTAACCAATCACTGCAGTCTGAATGCTTCTCTTTGGTCATGTGACCATTTGATCTCTGATCAGTGTGTTCTTCAGTTTCAGGCCTGTTTCTGCTGACTGCTGCAGGTGAGCTGATGTTCCTACACCTGTCTGTCCTCATCATGACCTCTGACCTTTGGTGACCTCTGTCCTGTTGCAGGTGTGTGTGTGCTGCTGCTGTCTGCTCTGGCTGCAGGTGAGTAGAGGATGAAGAACAAACACTAATAAATGAAGGAGGAGGGAGAAAAGTCCTCTGGAGGAAGAGCCACAGACAGAGTCCTCCTTCATTACTGCTGCACTTAAAATATTGTTACCACACTCTGCTCCTGAATCAGGAGGCTTTCTTTTTCTTTCTACCGTCTTGTCAGCTGTCAGCACTGCACAGTGTTTACCACCTTGGGCCATTACTGTTTTCATTGTATCTCCTGCCACTGGGTGCGATCTTTCGTAAACACAAAGTTTCATTTCATTTATATGCTGATGATTGCCAGCTCTATTTTCCTTTCAGTCATTCTGATAGCTCTCCAATTAGACTCCTGCTTGATTGCCTTAGTGATGTTAAGTCATGGATGGCTCAAAACCTTTTAAAATTTAATGAACGTAAAACGGAAGCAATTCTGTTCGACCTGAATCGTTCCTCTGATATCCCTGATGTTGACCTTGCTGTTCTGACTCCTCACCTGAAGAGCTCGATTACCAATCTTGGGTTAAAAATCGACCCTTTGATGGCCACGTGAATGGGGTGATCAAATAATCATTCTATCAACTCAGGCGTCTGTCGAAGGTTAAACCTTTTCTTTCATGGCGTGACTTGGAGACTGTTATCCATGCTTTTATAACCTCACGCCTGGATTATTGTAACTCCCTTCTAATAGGGGTTGGACCGGGCACTCTGACACGCCTGCAACTAGTACAGTAGCTGCAGCATGGTTTTTATCTGGTAGAAGGAAATTTGAGCACATTACTCCGGTCCTGGCCTCCCTGCACTGGCTTCCAATTGAATTTAGGATTCATTTTAAAGTTCTTTTATTGGTTTTTAAATCTTTAAATGGTCTGGCACCTGCATATATGTCTGATTTGCTGAAGCCCTATGTCCCCACTCATTCGCTCCGGTCAGCTGAGCAGCTGTTGCTCTCAGTCCCCAAATCACGGCTGAAACTGAGAGGAGACCAAGCGTTCTCTATCCTGGCTCCTAAGCTTTGGAATAATCTTCCTCTTCACTTTATGCAATCGACATCAGTGCTGGTTTTTAAATCCAGATTGAAAACACATTTTTATTCGCTTGTTTTTGACTCAGTGGTTGACTGACTTGTATTTTATTGTTTTCGCTATGTTTATTATTTTATCGTATTTATTATTCTTATGGTATCTATTATATTTCTATTGTTCAGCACTTTGGTCAGCTTTGTGTGTTTTTAAAGTGCTATATAAAGAAACGATGATGATGATGATGATTGAATGCACAGAGCTGGACTGAGATTGGGGACCCCTGTGATAAGGTCTCACACGCCACAGCCGCTCTATCACGTGATGCATACTGCTCCGACGTGCTAAGGTTATGAGCTGAGTTACGCCATGTCATGAGTTTTCTGAGGTGCTTTTGTGATATTTCATGGATCGGATCACATTTTTTATTTCTCTCCGATATCCGATCCAGTAATTTAGGTCAGTATCGGACCGATGCTGATACGTAATATCGGATCGGTCCATCTCTAGAACATACCAGACAGAAATCACCCAGCTGGGGCTAAAATCAACCTCCTTGCTGTGAGGGGACAGTGCTGACCACTGCAGCACTGTGCTCTCTTCAGCTGATCAATACACTGATATGTGCACCAGTCACAGTAGTATCTACTGCACTCAGGTTCCTCTCCTGCTGAGACCTGATCCATGATGGGAGTTTCTTTTTTCTCTGATCTAAAACTCTGATGGTCCACAGTAACAGTGGAACCCCCACATCCACAAGTTTGGATCATCTGACTTGGAAACTTAGGGTCAAAGGTCAGAGCTGCACATAGATAACAGGTTATTACTGTGTAAGCATGAAATAATTCATGTGTGATTACAGTGTCTGTTAAACACAAACTACTCTGCAGCAACAATGACGCACAATTCAAAGTGTGTGACAAATTGTGTCCAGCTGTGTGTGCACTGAAACAAAATCATGTTTAGAAGCAGAAGATTTTATACTCCTGACTCCTCCTCTCTGCTTCCTCGTCCTTCAGCTCCTCCTCCCTCTGAGCTCAGACTCTTCTGCCATCTAGTGGTCTTCTGTCCGTACTGCATCTCCACCGGTCTGCTGCTGTCCATCTGCTGCAGCAGGAAGAACAAACCAGCTGTCTCCATGGAGATGACCCAGCGTGATGGAGGAGGTCAGGGATTGGACAGAGAGTATGATGATGTCACCACTGAGCATGCCTTCTGAGCTGCGGAGCCTGTTAGTGTTTAAGCTGCAGATGATGATTTTAACTGCTGGTAAAGACTTCACTGGTCTTTAACTTCTTCTTCAAACTCTTCCACTGGACTGCTCCACATCAGCTCACAGTTGTTCATATTTGTTGTAAACTGACTTCTCCTCCCACTGTCCCACAGCCAGGAGTGTTTATGATGGAGCAGCTGCTGCAGCCACATTTATGGAGGGTCGGGAGTGCCAACATGAATTAAAGAAATACACCAATAAGTTTTTTATTTAAATGTTTCATTAATTTCATTAAAATGTATCAATTATTTATTTCAAATTTTCATTAATTAATGACAAATTTGAATAATTACAGATTTAATTATTTAACATCTGGGTTTGTTCAAAATCACGACCCTTTCAGCTTGTTCGTGGCCAACAGTGGCCTTACCTTACCCCCGATACCATGAACACCTCCATTCACCCATTTCACCTTTGCTGTGATATCAGGTTGCAGTTTAACACAGTGAAAGGATGAAACTTGACATTTTCTGACACAGTTTCTTGTTTCTTTCTAGATTACACGTCACAATTCAACACTTAGATACTTCAAAATAAAATAAATAAAATTAAAAGTAAAAATAAATTCAGAATTTTCTATCACAACATCCTGTTTCTTTATAGATTATACACTACAATAAGGACTTTGCTACTTAAAATAAATAACTAAATATGGGTCATTCCTACTATTCGGTGCCATTTCAGTGTGATCACTCTTCATCAAAAAATACAAAATTTTGAATTATTTTAACATTTCATCTAAAAGAGGGATTTTCAACCTATAAGAAAAATGTATTGGTCCAGCTAAGGATATTATATTATAATATTTTTTAAAATCAAAGTCTTTACCCATGACGTGCCAAATGTCCACCCTGTTACAGGACATTCAATTTTCTATTAATAACTGTTTTGAATACACAGTTATAGTAATATTTACATTTTCTAAAAGCTACAATGTCCCTTTTTAAAATCTGCAAGGAAATTTCAAGGAAGTATTTTAAACAAGCATTATATTGAAAGAAGACAGGTTCAGTTTTAAGACAGTGTAATTTCAAAAGATTGTTTTTAGATTCAAAGGGAATATAAAAAAAAAATTGGCTCCATTTTTAAGTAACTTAATTTTGCTGATTCATTCCCTCCCAATAACCAAAGAGACATGCATTATGTTTGTTGATTTGATTTAATTAACAAAAGAAACACACAGGTAACAGGGTGGACAGAGGAGAAACAGGGTGGACATAACATCAGTGACAAAAAATACCACCTTAAAGAAACTTTGAACACCTTCACCATGCCCGTCCAACCAACACAGGTAGATACATGTCCACATTAAACAAGCAAATTTTCACTGTACACCCAACATAATGAACATTTTTCTCACACCTTTTACCTATGCAACAGACCAGCAACTCCAGTTTTTTTCAAGGAAATCCCACACTTTCCTCTCCAGCTGAACTGACCTCTTATTCAAAGGTGTTGGTTCTTTCATCAGACACACAACCTGGTCATCCCTATACCAGGTTATGTCCTCACGTGGACTTGGCCAGTGGAACTTGTTGGTCCCGTTCTTGTGCATGCATTTCACTTTAACATCCTCTTCAACCTCCAGAATGATTCCTGGGTAGGGTTCACCATCGTAGTTGATAATGCACCACTGACCAATATGATCTTTTGTGATGTTCTCAGGCCGGGTTGGTCCCTCAGTGCAATGTGGACTTGCCTCTTGACTAAGGCTTATCTCCTTCAGGCCATAGCATTCACAGTCCAGTACACCTTTGTCTGCCTGGCAAAGGCAGGTTATGTCCCTGTATTTTATTGTTCCTGGAGAGAAACTGAGTACTTAGTGGATTTTCATGGTTCCTTTGACAGGCACAAGTGTCGGTCCATCAATAATTTCTTTTACTTTCCTCTCAACATCATCTTCTCCCACAAAAAAAAGTTCCACTGAAGTGCCCATGTCTCTCAGCTTGTGAAACATAGCTTCTGCGTTGGGGATACCTAATCAGCAAAGCATTGAACTGTCAACTCTTCTTCTAACCTTGAGGGTCCTGGTTGAGGGGCATTTTCTGGCTCTAGGGAATATTCTGGACTTAGGGAAGGAGTATTCATAGCCTCAAATTCTGTCCTGCCTTTGGCACTAGCCCTCTGCTTTCTTTTCCTTTCTCGCCACTGCTTTCTCTGTGCTCTCTTCTGTCGTTCACTGAGATCTGCCACTTTCTTTTTTTTCCCTTCCTCTCTGTCCTTTCTCCACTTCTCTTTCTCTTTATTGAGATATATCTGTCTTCTCTCAGGGTCAGCATCACGACGTGCTCGGTAGCGCCGCTGCTTCTCCGCAGCAGACATTGGTGCCATTCCCTGAAAAATGTATACTATTCAAAATCTTCTAAAAGTATATATATACAGGTTAATAATAATTACCAATACACACTTGTATAAATAACCCTAAACACTAAACTTCTATCATCTTACGTCCCCCCTGTTACCATGTGTCCCCCCTGTTACAGTGCATAGCAGTAACAGGGGTGACGGTAACAGGGGGGAGATTTTATGCTAAACTTAGCCATTACTACTAGTATGATGAACAACAAGCTAGTACATGGTGACCACTAAGGACCATTTTTAACATGTTTATTAGCCATATTATAAAAATTACAAAAAAAAAAATTGTTTCCACTATTAATAAGCGTAACAGGTTGGACGTGTTATGCTTTGCCACATTACAAAATCTTGCTAAAACATTGAAAAAAGGGTTGATTAAAGAGTGGTACTTACTCGTCTTCTTCTTGAAAGTTTTCCCTCCAAAATATGTTACATCCGGGAGTGTCATGTGACTAAAAGAATAATCAGGTGATGTGTTCTATGGAATTCTTATCAGAGTAACAGGGGTGACAGTTGATTCAGGGACACAACATTTTTTAAAGATTTTAAGTATTAAACATGCATTAATAATAAAAAAGAACATTTGATGAGGAACATTAGAAATAAGCCAATCCAGAAATGATGAAAAATCTAGATTTTTTTTTTTTTTAAGTTATATTTGTAACTGAAGTCGAGCAAGCATGACTGGGGACATAGTACTTTAGTGACTTGTGCTAAAATAAAAGTAATTTACTTTTAATGTATTTATCCTGTGTATATATCAATGTGTTCTATGGTAGAGGGGGGTTAAACATACAAGAAAATGGTTTAGAAATAAGCATTAGACAAGTTTTACACTAAATATACCATATTATGTCATTAGGACTCAAATGGCACCAAATAGTAAGAATGACCCATATATATAATTACTGAGTTCTAATGCAGCATGATTACATTATATTCACATTACAGTTCACGTCACACTGATATAGATAAAAAGTACATGCATGATCACAATATTCTTCTCTGCTGTTTGTTGAAAAGCAAAAGCAGGGTCTGCTCTTCATCCATCAGCTGGTTTAACAACAGCGGCATCTGTGTTTTTACTCTGTGCTCCAGTCGGACTCTTTGTTCCTCCTGGAGGAGCAGACAGAGGAGAGTCAGAGAGAGCATCAGATGGATCCAGGCTGGTCTCATAATGACACACATGTAACATCACATGTTCCAGTTTCACACAGAGAAGTGGGCAAAGCTTTGATCCACGTCATGTGATCCCACTCAGCCCTCAGGTGGTCTACACCTGATCATCGTGCAGAGACTGCAGCATCCCTGGACATGAGGACAATATTCCAGAGAAAAGCAGAGACTGCAGGGACAAAGCAGCTGTCTGTCACTGTGTTTGTACATGAATCAAACAGGAAGTGCTGCTGTGGTTATCACTGCAGGTTTAATGTCATATTAAACAATAACTGCTCCATACAGTTCATGCATAGATTATTAGTGCTGTGTTAATTACATGTTGATGCATTTTAAGAGCAGCATTAGTGACATGATTGGAGTGAACATCCTGCTGTGTGTGTTGTTGTTGGCTGTGTGCAGTCACAGAGCTCTGGTGGACATGTGGAGTTTGGCTTCAGTGAAACAGGTTTTATATTTCTGTTTGTTTAGAAACCTTTGAAACTGGCTCATCACAAACTTTCAGGGTCGGGAAAAAACAATATTTCTTTTTTTTATTTAGAATTTTCCAGAAACAAAGAAGATTTTTTAAATAAGGAACGTAACATAAAACAACCTCTAAACTGCTCAGATTGGAGCAGGGAGGACCCGTGGGTCAGAGGGGGTGTGTCATGATGTTTGTCTGATCTTCTCTGAAGCTCTGATGCTTCCTGACAGTCAGCAGCTTTGACCTTTGACTCAAATGAAGCATTTTCACTCCATCAGAACAGCAGAAACATGTTCGGGGTCATCATCATTATAAACTTCTAATGTTAGACAAACAGCTGCAGAACATCTGGCTGAGGTTAGTTAGCTGTTAGCTGTTAGCAGAGGAAGGCCAAAGCAAAGCTGCGTCTTCATCTTCCTCAGTGGTGAATACACAAGAGATACTGTATATACACACAGGCTGCTCTTCATCACCAGCTCCTCCTCCTCCTCAGAGTGTTTCTTCAGCAGTCAGACGTTCCTGTTCTTGGTTCGTGTTCCTGAGGACACAGAGGACAGTCAGACACTCACATGGGTCGGTGGGTTTGATGCTGGAGTCTATCCCAGCTGTGCCAGCTGATCAATATCCTACAAACAGACTGATCGGTTCTCTGATCTGTGATCGATCAGCTGGGACTAGGATGAGGATCAGAGCCAAGAATTAAACCAGGTTCATACATTCATACCTGCACGGGCAGGTGAGTTTCTCTGATCATGTGACCCTGCACATCCTCACTCACTGAGCTCATTTAAACTGGACCAGCTGCAGTTACCATGGTGACCTCACAGGTAAACACAGACACCACTGTGACCCTGCAAACATACCTCAGCTCCCCTTTGACCTCAGATTTTGGTGCCCTCCTCCTCCTGAGACGTGCCAGCATGTCTGCCATGGCTCCCTTTAAGGTTGCTGCAGAGGAGAAAACAGGAGCGAGTCTCAGAGCTCATCAACGTATTTCTACATCACACACACAAACTATGTGACCATGTGCAAGACTCTTTCCTCTCAGCTGTGGTTTAGTTTGAATTTGAATAGTGGAAATACTAAAATCACTAGTGGAACATGAGTGAGCGTCCAAGCCTGCATGAACCCAGCAGAGCTGAACACTGACTCTGGTCAGGTCTCCAAATTCAGGCTGTTAGATTTATAAAACCATACAACTCAATATTAATGAGCAAGATTGAGTGAATCTGATTTCTGTGATTGAATATGTGGATGGAAATCTGGGTTCACAGCCTCTTATTTGTGCCCCTGCACAGTATTTACCACCGGCAGATAGAGGCTGACATCCAGAAATCCTACCAGTGGCTGGACAAAGCTGGACTGAAAGACACCACAGAGGCACTAATCATGGCAGCACAGGAACAAGCTCTGAGTACAAGATCCATAGAGGCTGGGGTCTATCACACCAGGCAAGACCCTTTATATTGTACAGTAGATCGTACAATAATAGATACAGAGAAAAACCCAACAATCATATGACCCCCTATGAGCAGCACTTTGGCGACAGTGGGAAGGAAAAACTTTTAACAGGAAGAAACCTCCAGCAGAACCAGGCTGAGGGAGGGGCCTTTCCTTTCCAGTCACCTTTCTCACTCACTATATGTTAATAGACCTCTCTGCATTGAATCATGTCTGTTATTAATCTCTGTCTCTCGTCCACAGCATGTCTTTATCCTGCCTTACTTCTCTCACCCCAACCGGTTGCAGCAGATGGCCCCGCCCCTCTCTGAGCCTGGTTCTGACGGAGGTTTCTTCCTGTTAAAAGGGAGTTTTTCCTTCCCATAGTAAGATCTACTTTACAATATAAAGCACCTTAAGGCGCCTGCTGTTGTGATTTCGTGCCATATAAATAAAATTTAATTGAACTGAACAGCAGAGTGCAGTCCTAGGAACAGCAAAGATACTGTGCAGGACCCTCAAGCTCTGAGGCCTCTGTTAGATAATGTCAGGTTTTTTTATCACTCTCTGTTTATCAATGATTGCGTGTTTATTGAAGATGATTCTGGGTTATGTAGGTGCCTGAGATATTTCAGAGTTTCTCTGGTAAAGGAGCAGGAGAAGGATGGACTCTCATCATATCTCTTTATACACGACATGAGCCGTGTCCAAATTCATGGGCTGCATCCTCCTGAGGACCCGGCCTTTGTGGTCTACGTGGGCCGGGTCCTCAGAAGGTCGGGTCAGATGGAAGTAAACGGCTGTGAAACTGGACGGTCTAGCCTTCAGATTAGTGTCACCGCTCTCTCAGTGGAGTTTAATAAACTCAGCCGTCTGCTTCTTGCTATCTAAAATATAACAGGACACTGACGTAAGTTCTCGAACATCTCACACTTCTGTTTAATCAGTTTTCTGTTTGATGTTTAGTCAGCTGTGTGAAAACCAAGGAGGAACCCACCCGGGGGATTAATAAAGTTTTATTTTATCTAATCTGATCTAATAACTTTAATCTCAGCCAAACCATTTAGCCATGAACAAATAAAACACTGAAAAAGGCAAAAACAATAACATTTTTAGGTTGTCTAAGTGACTTATATATTACGTTTAACCTGAGTAGCGAAATGATCTGAAAATGATGTGCCGGGAGTTGTGCCGTTCTCGACCCTCGAGCTCCCGGTTAGCTATCGAGCTGGTGGGTAACAGACGTCTCCGAAAATGTCGGAACACTTTTGCAAATATGCGATATCTTGATAAACCGAGCAGATATTTGAAGTTTACGCAGCTACATTCTTGCCCGAAAATATGTTAAAAGTTTATTTTGTGACCCAGAAAGAGTAATAAGAGTAATATTAAAACCTTAGTAGCGGCCGCCATTGTTGAAAACTGGAATTGGCTGGGCCGCGCTATGAATTCTGGGATATGGTGGACCAAGAAGGACACACCCAACCCATCCTTCAAATTCGGGGAAAAGGAGGACGCATTTGTCGGCTGCATTCGGAGGAGTCTACGAATTTGGACAGCCTTCATCACGTCGCTGTGACGTAATCGGTCTACAAATGCGTCCTCAGGAGGATGCAGCCCATGAATTTGAACACCCACATGATTTATTAGTCTGATTGCATTATTTAGCAAATACTCACTGAGACCTGTGACTTGTTCACTCACCTCTGACATTGAGAGTCACTACTCTCTGTAGCAGCATGTGTCCATCCTTGTTGTAGACGGTGCAGGTGTAGACTCCACTGTCAGTGAGGCGGAGGTCTTTCAGGGTCAGACTGAGGTCTCCAGTTCTCAGTGGATCTTCATCCATCTCTGCGCGACCTCTGTAACCCTGGTGCTGTTTGTCTGGCTGGCTTTGGCTTTTCTGAAACATGCAGACTTTGGTGTGTTTGGAGTCTGAGTGTGTCCACTCCACTGTGACGCGCTGATGAAGGTCAGCTGTGGTTTGAAAGGGCAGCAGCACAGACCTCTCCCCTTGTGTCACCTCCAACACGCCCACTTCATTATCTGAAAAGAGACCAGAGCAGAACATGTCAAGTACAGACAGACAGACATGAGTGAGGTTGATCCTCCATCATGTCCTCTGCTGTGTAACCAGCAGCTCTTCACTCATGTTTTCAGTGTTTCTCTGACTTGGAGCTGAACTGCTTTTGTGTTTATGTGTGAGGCTGCACAGCTTTCTGTTGCTTTCTTTACTCTTACACATTCATTCTCAAACAGCTGGAAACAGATGGACTCACAGCTGAACAATGTCCTGAACACTGGGACATTTCTTCATCTGAACAGTTTTAAATGGATGGAAAAATGTAACATGTCAGCAGAGTATGACTTTTTTAATTCACTTTGTTTCTGTGATATCAGGTTATCACAGATCCATCAGCAGATCTTTGATTACACTGATTCATGTTCGATTCACATAAACAGCTGTTACACTCACCTGTGACACTGAGAGTCACCACTTTCTGTAGCAGGATGTCTCTGTATGTGTTGTTGACGGTGCAGGTGTAGACTCCACTGTCAGTGAGGTGAGGGTGTCTAAGGGTCAGACTGAAGTCTCCAGTTGTCAGTGGATGTCCATCCATCCTGGCACGATCTCTGCGATGCTGGTGCTCTGTGCAACAACTTATAACTATCAACTTGCACTTGTAGACTTTCACACTGTTGTGTCTCCACTCCACTGTGGTGCCCTGAGGAAGGTCACGTGGTATTTTGAAGGGCAGCATTACAAACTTTAGCCCTTGTGTAACCACCATCTGCATCCCAACATCTAAAAGCAGAATATCAGAGTACAGACAGGCAGACATCAGTGAGGTTGATCCTCCATCATGTCCTCTGCTGTGTAACCAGCAGCTCTTCACTCCTGTTTCTCTGACTTGGAGTTGAACTTCGTGTGTGTTGATGTGTGAGGCTGCACAAACAGCTGTGCAGCTTTTATCCTCACACAGCTGGAAACAGCTGGAAACACTCACAGGTTTTTTCTACAGCAACAACCTAGAAAAGTATAAGTAACAGTAAATAATAAATCTTGAATGTTACTGAGCAGCACACAAAACCAACAATGCAGGATATGCTTTGAGGCAGCAGCCCAGTAAGATAGTGTGTGTCTGTGAACACCTGTGTGTACACCTGTATCCACACCTGTGTGCGTAAACACATTTGTATTCAAAGGTTTCTCCATGTAACTGTCTGATAGTGGGTGTCAGGAGCCATGACAGGGGTTCACCCAGCAGCCATGGAAGCCACAGAAAGCACAGTGGACTGTAGTGATGAGCCCGCGGGCTCTGTTCCCTTGTTTCTTATCAAGTGCAACAGTGATATCATTTACCACTTCTGAACGTCTGTGGATTATTTCGGTTCTCAGTGGTCACAGACAAGTAATATCTGGATTTAGCTTGAACGCGGACATTGCAGACTCGGCTATCCAGCTAACCGGATTAGCATGCTACCGAGCCGACAGAGAAGCCTCCTTATCTGGTAAGAGCCTAGGCGGTGGTTTAACGTCAACAAACTGTGGTGCACAAACTTGGCTGAAGTGAGTCGCCACTGCTCACCACAGGAGGGATTTTTAATAGTAAAGTGTTACCCGTTCTACCGAGAGAGTTTTCCTCGATACTTGTTATAGCAGTGTATCTCCGTACAAAAGCTAATGCTAACATAGCACTAGGAGAGCTATCTCAGGCTATCAACAAGCTCCAGACTGCACATCCGGAAGCTTTCCTTGTCATAGCTGGCAACATTAACCATGTAAACCTAAAGACAGTCCTCACCAAATTCCACCAACATGTAAACTTTTTCAACAAGAGGGAAGAACTGCCTGAAGTTTCCTCGGTTCCAAAGCCAGACCCTCCTTTGATGGTCTGACAGAAGTGTGTGCATTGGAGCCCATCATCAAGGAGTGTGTTTTCTCTCCTCCAGGCCCCTCTGCTTATATAGCAAGTAAGGATATGCCAGAGGAGGCAAGACATTAAATAATGTATGAAAAGACTGTGTGTGAACTGGCAAGTGATCATGTTTTGCTTGCTGTTCCTATGTTCAAAAAACTGAAAATGCTGATCACGAACCCGCCTTAAACTCAAAAATGACAATATGGATTCAGGTCATGGTAACCCAAACTGTGAAACTTCTCAACTAGAATTCTGTTTACCTCAGAATATCAAGCAGGGTGTTTTTGAAATGTTTAGCACTGTCACCTCCAATCAGGAGATTGAGGCTGAGCTCAGGGGATCCGATTCTACTGTTAGTGAATAAATGTTATCTCCTCTCAGAGTTACGCTGACATATTTCTCCTCTGAGTCTGTGAACTTATTACTAGACAAGGTTTTGAGTTGGGATGATAATGTTACCACCAACACACAGCCTGAAATGTCACCTGTCTCAGCTAGAGATTCTAGCACTGTGTTATCTGTACTGTTTCTTCGCACAACCCAGTTAACACTCCTAAGTTACAGTTCACTTCAAGTGTGGTTTCAAGCAAATATGGCAATCCTATATACAACTGTCATGCTATTAAGTTGCCATCAACTAGATGCTTATCTGGAAATTTAAGGTTTGCCCTGGAACCCAGCCATGAAGGTCTAAGTTGTGTTTTTGTGGGCAATGCTGTAGATCTTGTTTGTTGTCCAGCCTCTCTGGACTTTAAAGAACTATCAATGAATGGGGATATCAAGCCTATGTTCAATTCTTCTGGGTTTGAGGAGACTGAACTCACTGCTTTAGAGCCAGTTGAGACTGTTTGCATCACTTCTGGATCAAACTAGCTGGCTCTCCTGTCACCCATTTCCAGGTGCTCAGAGACTGTTTGTTTTTGGACGTTTTGCTGTGGTGTTACAGGTCGGGTGGTGTGGCAGTTACTTGTGCCAGCTGGGGGCTCAGGCGAGCTCGCCCAGCATCCCGCTCCAGCGACCAGCCTTGTCTGGTCCAGCCTTGTCTCCTGCTGCTGCCATGCCACCGCCACGCAGTGCGCCCTGCACACCTGCGTCTGCCATCGGCCACTTTCCAGGCTGTCAGCTGGACATCTCCGCCATCTTAGTCGGCCCCCTGAACTGCTTCGCCGCCAATCCCTTCCCCACGGTCACCCTCCTGAGCTGCTTCACATCAGAAAAAGCAACACATCATCTGCATACAGACTGAGTTGATGTTCTACATTCTTAATTACTACAGCCTGTCTAAATGCTGGTTTGATAAAAACTGCAAACAGTAAAGGAGAGAGTGGGCATCCCTGCCTGGTGCCACTCAGGAGACAGAAGTTGGAGAATGTTTGGTCATTTGGCCTCAGACAAGCTGTTGCTTTCTCTCTTGCTGTGAGTTTTTTAGTGGCACTGGATTATAGGTTTGTAACTTGAACCTATCCGCTGGAACGTTGAAGGCAATGTAATTACACAGCAAGCAAGACACGAAGTAGGCAACATTCTTTATGTTTCACGTGCACGGGAGAGAACTGGACAGGCGCCGTTCCTTCGCTTGACCCCAGTTGCTCTCGTCCGCTCTCCCGTAACACTGCTCTTTTATTGTGGTTACATGAATATGCATAGGTTCATTAACATATGACATCTTATATAGGTATGCATGTGAACAAAGAATACCCTGAGTGTGTGTGTGTGTATCTATGTGTGTATGGGGTCAAGATGTAACCCCAGGAAGACTCCCCAAAGCTGGTGCCAGGAGTCTAGCGGTACATCTGAACAAAAGGCTCTTAGACTCAAACAGATATACGTGTGTTTGCTATACCATATATCAGCAGGAGAAGATACGACCTCTCCTAGGAGGTGTGTGATCTATGCCAGAACACTCTGAAGAGGAGTGAACGCACTCCCCTCTTCATGCTACACAGAGTTGTTACAGGCCTCCTAGGATGAGACATTCTTTCAATCTACAAATGATTATATACTTCTAAGCATATATGAGTAAATATTTCTAAGCATAAATGACAATCACAATACAAATCTAACACCGGAGCAGAGAGTGGACAGTGGACTGGTGATTTTTGCCTGAGCAAAGATAGAAAGACAGAGACTAAAACACAACCATGGTGTGTTGGGTCCTTGTTACAATGATCTACGTTTATTTATAAGTCATATCTTGGATTTGGTCTGCTGTTTTGGCGTTACCCCCACTCATTGTTTCCCCAATCTGATCATATGTTTATTTCTTTTAATGTAATGCAACAGCTTCCAAAACCTGTGACATCACATTTAGAAAAATCAGTAATATTAATCTTCCTGATCTTTCATCTCCCATTTATGACCTTCCATTTATTCACAGCTCCTCATCCCCTGATGAACTCGTTTCTTATTATAATGTCAACGTTCATAACCTTCTTAACATATTTGCTCCACTTAAACACCGAACTGTCTCATTTTCCCATTCAGCACTGTGGTTTACATGTAACATGCACCATATCAAAGCTAAAGGATGCCAACTGGAACGTCTGTTCAAGAAAACCGGACTCACCATACATAAAGAAATGTATAAGTATCATATCTTGTTGTATAAGGACTGCATTGCTTCAGCCAAATCTGCATACTATTCTGGCTTAGTCAGTTCTAGTGAAGGTAACTCCAGGTCTCTCTTTTCTTTGTTTAGTAAAATCACAAAACCTCTGGACTCATTCTCCTCTCATATGGACTCTGCTGACTTTTGCAACTCTCTTACATCTTTTTTCACTCTTATAATCTCTGACATCCACCAATAATTTACCTCTTTAGGAACTTCTAACCTTGAAGTAGACTTTCTGTTTCCCTCACTGTCTTCCTGTCATTCATTTTCAAATTTACTCCTACCTGATGTATCAAATCTTATTCAAAACTCTAATTTATCCACTGGTCAGCTCGACCTTCTTCCCACTGTGTTAGTTAAAGCCTGCCTTCCCTCATTGGCTCCTCTCATAACTTGTTAGGGTGCCTGGGTCGTTGACCCAGGGTTTTGTTTATTATATTATTGAAATTGATTTTGATATTATTTATCATTTCTAGTCTTTAGTTTCTTTGTTAGATTTCTGTCTTATGGTTTATGTCTCTGTCTCCCCTGTCAGCTGTATCCCCTTGTTAAGTTCGCATCTCTGTTATGTTTCCTGTTTTACTTTGAAAGTCTGTGTCTCATGTTAATGCGTCTGGTTTTGCTTCCTTTGTCTCGTCAGCCCTGATTTGTCCCAGCTGTGTTTCCCTCCTGTCTCTCATCTGCTTGCTTGCCTGCCTCGCAGTTTTGTAACATAACTAATATTATCCACTCACACTGGAATTGTTCCTTCATCTTTGAAAACTCCTTTTGTCATTCCAGTTCTCTCAAAGCCTGGGGCAGATCCCAATAACTTTTATAATCTTCGCCCAGTATCAAACTTCCCCTTTATTTCAAAAATCCTTGAGAAAGTTGTTGCCTCCCAGCTTCACTCATAGCTCAGTGACCATAATCTCTACGAACAATTTCAGTCTGGTTTCCGCCCCAATCATAGCACAGAAACTGCTCTGTTAAGGATTACTAATGACTAATGACCTTCTGATGGCAGCTGATTCTGGTCTTTTAACCATTCTAATCCTTCTTGATCTTAGTGCGGCATTTGATTGCATTTCTCATAATATCCTCCTGAACAGATTAGCATCCATTTGCATTAGTCATACCCCCCCTTGCCTGGTTCACCTCCTATCTCTCAGACCACACTTAGTTTATCCAAATTAAATTCTGCTCTTCAAGTTTCTTTACTGTTTCTGCTGGTGTGCCCCAGGGTTCAGTATTAGGGCCTCTTTTATTCATTATCTACATGCTCCCTCTTGGCCATATATTCCGAAAATATAATATCAGTTTTCATTGTTATGATGATGACATCCAGCTCTACATTTCCTCCAAACCTAGTTCATCACTTCCACTCTCAAACTGTCTTATGGAGATTAGATCATGGTTCTCCTCCAAACTTAACAGTAATAAAACAGAAGTTTTACTCGCTTTCACAGCCTCCATCTTAACCAGATCTCACAGTTTCTCCATTAATATTGAAAATTCCCACATCCTTCCTTCCCCGCAGGTGAAGAGTTTGGGTGTTTCAGATTTCAGTCTCACATTAATTACATAACCCGGTCTGCATTATTTTCACTTACATAACATTAACCAACCTTGTCTCTTTCTTACTCCCATGCTGCTGCCATACTTGTCTATAGTCCTATTACTTCGGGGATTATTTATTGCAACACCATCTTATTTGGTCTCCCCAATAAGTCCCACCAAAAACGTCTTCAGAATTCTGCAGCTCGGGTCGTAACTCGTACTCCTTTAAGAGACCATATTACCCCAATTCTCCAACAGCTTCACTGGTTGCCCATAGAAGCTAGGATGCATTTTTATGGTGTATCCTACATCTTAGTTCTCATGTTTAAGTGCATCCACAATCTTGCCCCTCCTTGTATCTGTCATCTGCTTCTTCCGCTTCTGTCTTCTCATTATGGGAACAGAGCTTTCAGTCACTCTGCTCCTCAGCACCGGAACTCACTTCCTTCAGTATTAACCCTCTCGAGACAGGCGTTGCCGATTTGCAACAGTTAAAAACTAACAACCTGATTACCCCACATACAGTTTTTTTTTGATAATTTTCCCCAAATATCAGATTTTTCCTGTAACTAAAACTTAATTTGAGCCTGAGAAGTTTAAGAAATATAGATTCCCTACCCTTATTCACTTCATCCACTTATCTCCAAGGCCGAGGTCAGTAGCTCGGCGCTAGATAAATAGCTGCAGGGCAGGATGGCTGGGTCTACATCGGCTTACTTCTCACCAATTACTTCTCGAGATTGATAAAAATGTCCGGGTTTTCCTATATTCTGACAGAAGACCCATGTGTGATGTCATCCCCAAACAGCTGCTTTGTGAGCACTTGTTCTGCTCTCACAGACAGGACAGACAGCGCACAGCAACGAGTCTAGTGATGTCTAAAAGATCCCAAAGCATAAGTCCTTCTTTCAGATGAACTGCAAAAGAAATTTCCCTCCTACCGACCATAGCTGGACTGGCCATGGGGCATTCCGGGCATTTGCCCGTTGGGCCAATGGTGATTTTTCGATTTTACGGGCCGATGTTTTTTTGTTGTTGTTGTTTTTGTAACGGTATAAACAATGAAAGGTGGTGGATTGGCCAGATGCTGGCTGATGTGTAAAAAGTATCTCAGTTTTTTGGCAGTGCTCCTTCCATCATAAAACTGTCAATGATCAGCTGATCGGCTTTTCTGATGCAAGTCCCGTCTTTCTTGTTTGTTTATCGCCCACTTTGCGCTAGAAAGAGGAGACCAGTGGATAAACAACAGCATCACGTTTGATCAGCTGTAGTTAGAATGTATTTAATATTAATTTCTAGTATCAGCTGATGTTTGCTGGAGCCACAGCTGTAAAGCTGCTGGTCATGATATCAGTTTGTATATCTGGTGAGAGGGAAACATGCAGATGAAACCAGGAGATGTCCTTACTGAATCATCAGAGCTGAACAGGTGATGGAGAAACAGGTTTACCTTTTAGGTGACATGAATGAGTTGAAGGGAAGTTATAAACTGTTTCTGAGAGACAAATAACACCAGGATCATTTTTCTAAGTAGCTGACAGCTGGTAACTGTGCAGGGGCGGGTCTAGCAAGGTTTTGCCAGGGGGGCCAGGTAGGGCATTAACAGGGAAAGGGGGGCACAAAGAAATACATGGCATTGTAAACTGGAGATGCAGATTGAAGTAAAGAAGAATTTGAGTTGAAAGCATTCTTCTCATTCTGTTCACAGTCTGTCAAACTGGATAATCTAAGTCAAGTCCACATCTAGTGAGGACAGAATGAGACTAAAGTTGGCAGAATTCATATTTCGTGGTAGTCTGCCATTTTCCTTGATTTCCTGCAACATTCTGTGGTGTGAGAATTGTCCAGAATTATTTGTAGAAAGCCGACTCGACCTGGAGCCTTATTATTAGGCATACTTATCAGGGCTTCCTGGAGTTCACCTCGTGTCAGCAGCAAATCCAGTGTTGTTGCTTGACTGTCTAGCAATTTTGATCAATTTCGTATTTAGATGGGTTTATTTGTGGTGAGTACAAAATTTCATAGATATCCCTAATAATGTTGTTTATTCTTTTAGGGTCATAAATTATGTTCCCAGATAAATAAACAGCACATATAGTTGTTTTTTTCCCTATTTATGTTTAACTGGTTAGTGTGAGGAATTGAGGTGTTATTTTTCTGCCATTTTTATTATTTCATTTTACTATTTCTAGTTTCATTATTTTGTTATTGCTATTGCATCATAATCATATAACAAGCATCTGCATTGACGCATTTATTAATATTGATATTGCATTTAGATGTTTAAACATATTGGCACCCAATTAAGCTTTATTACAGGTGCAGTTATAACCACTTTAAACTGTTGAGTTGAATTTATAATCTTAAATGTTTATATGCAGACCGCAGTGTGAAAGAGTAACTCTGTGCCAAAATAAGACAGGAAGTTACATGTTTTTTGAAGTCACATGCTTTGCAGGAAGTGAAACCAAAACCAGAGTCTGAGCGACAGTTATTCTGAGGAGCTAGTCGGCAGGTGAAATGGGGTGCGATTGTGGTTAGCACATAGACATACACGTAACCACACACACACATACACACACACACACACACACACACACACACACACACACATACACACATACACACACACACACACTTAGTTAGAGGGATCATTTATAGGGGAAAGTTTAATTTGTTTTGCTTGGGGTTGCTTTTAGACTATATTAGGAGGAGCGAACATATTGGCAACTTTTGAAACTGTTGGAACTTCTGTTATGAAAACGATTATAATCATTTATACATAATTGCATTTTGTGCTTATTAAAGAGCTGTCGCTCCTTGGTCAAGTGAGGGTCAAAAACTTTTGGTTGGCGTTATGACCAGCCAATCTACTGTGAGTTTGACTGGAGCTGTGGAAGGATCGCAACACACGCTTCCAAGACATGTATATCAGGTTATCTTTATGATCTTTTATTTGTTTATATTCTTTGATTAAGTTTTAAGTAGTACCATTTAAGTAAGACATTTATTCAATATATTACACATCAGTTTCAGTTGTGTATGTGCTGGCCTTTGTCTGGGGAGAAGGTGAGAGGTGAGACAAAGTGCAGCTGCGGTGATGACATAACCACATACATACACATAGTAGTAGGCTCATTTTGTGGTAAAGAGTTCAGATTTAATTCTGCTATAACTGTAAGAGTGCCGGCGGACGCAACCGAGCTGTTTCAGGAAACCGATCTGCTGGTTCCAGCGATAAGCGACAGCGGTGTGGGGGAAAACATCTGCATGGAGGCGAAGACGCGATGTTCTTTTAATTGTGTCTCAAGTTGTCAAATAGAACATTTGTGGTTTTGAAGCTGATGTACTGACGCAATGAGGGGGCATCACAAAATATACTCTGATGCATATAAAACTGTAGTTTGATGTTAGGAGGATGAGATTGTGGGGCTCTCTGCTTACGGAGTCAGCTCATTCTCCCACGCGTGTCTTTTCATTAAAAACCATCGTCTTTACCTTTTGGACCAGTGTGGTTACTTGCATTCCGCCTGTATTTCCTTCCTAATATTTTTGAACCCAACATTAGCTAGGAATCCACCGGATTTGTTACCGTGTTCAACATTTTGCAGGAGAAGTCTTTGTACTAAGAACTGAGTTTTTTTTATTAACAATTTTATTTAATCCCAAGAATCGATTCTGTTCATGTTGACGTAGTGTTTTCAGTAGGAGAAACTTTTCGTCTCTCATCCGAGTGACTTCTTCGGTCTCAGCTGACTGCAGGTTTCCCCAACCCTATGAACAGTACATTTGCATAATGACTGAAACAAAACATTTCTCCCACAAAATGCTGCGTCCAGATGAACAGAATCAACTTTTGGGGATTTACTTACCTTGATGATTGAGCATGCATCAAGACATAATTTGATTTAATTCTAGTTTTGTTTTAAATATCTTGTTTAGTATTTTCTGTTCTTGGTGGCGCACGTAGGTTTCTTGCCCTGCTTCCCTGCTTTCCAGAGTACAGATGATAATGTTCCGGGAAGGTCATTATAGTCTAAATATAAAGTTCACTTTAAAAAAAAAAGTTTCACGGACAGGTTTCTACATCTGGGATTCACACTGTGGACAAGAAGCTGTTACACTCACCTCTGACACTGAGTATCACTGATTTCTGTAGCAGCATGTGTCCATCCTTGTTGTAGACGGTGCAGGTGTAGACCCCACAGTCAGTGAGGTGGAGGTCTTTCAGGGTCAGACTGAGGTCTTTAGTGTTCAGTGGATCTTTGTTCATCTCTGTGCGACCTCTGTAATCCTGGTCCTGTTTATCTGGCTGATTGTTTCCACTCTCATACACGTGGACCTTCATTTGTTGTGGTTCAGTGAGAGTCCACTCCACTGTGACGTCCTCAGGAAGGTCAGGTGTTGTTGTAAAGGGTAGAAGGACAGACGTCTCTCCTTGTGTCACCTCAACCACCTCTGTCTGAGAAACTGAGAGAAAAAAAGAAGCAAAAAACAAACAGACAGACATCAGTGAGGTTGATCCTCCATCATCTCCTTTGCTGTGTAACCAGCAGCTCTTCACTCCTGTTTTCAGTGTTTCTTTGACTTGGAGCTGAACTGCTTGTGCGTTTATGTGTGAGGCTGCACAAACAGCTGGACACACAGGTTTACACATCTGGGATTCAGACTGTGGACAAACAGCTGTTACACTCACCTCTGACACTGAGTATCAGTGACTTGTGTAGCAGCATGTGTCCATCCTTATTGTAGATGGTGCAGGTGTAGACTCCACGGTCAGTAAAGCGGAGGTTTTTCAGGGTCAGGCTGAGGTCTTTATTTTTCACTCGATCTTCGTTCATCTCTGTGCGACCTCTGTAATCCTGGTCTTGTTTATCTGGCTGATTTTTTCCACTCTCATACACGTGGACCTTCATGGATTTGGGTTGAGTGAGAGCCCACTCCACTCTGACGTCCTGAGGAAGATCAGGTGTGGTCTTAAAGGGCAGCAGGACAGACCTTTCACCCTGTGTTACCTCCAACATCTTTGTCTGAGGAACTGAGAGAAAAATAAAACACAAAGTTTACAGACAGACATCAGGGAGTGTGATTCTCCATCATGTCCTCTGCTGTGTAAACAGCAGCTGTTCATTCTTGTTTTTGGTTACTGTAGAAAAACAGCTGTTACCTGTGACATTGAGAGTCACTGATTTCTGTATCAGCATGTGTCCATCCTTGTTGTAGACGGTGCAGGTGTAGACTCCACTGTCAGTGAGGTGGAGGTCTTTCAGGGTCAGACTGAGGTCTTTAGTGTTCAGTGGGTCTTCATCCATCTCTGTGCGACCTCTGTAACCCTGGTCTTGTTTATCTGGCTGATTGTTTCCACTCTCATACACGTGGACCTTCATGGGTTTGGGTTGAGTGAGAGCCCACTCCACTGTGACGTCCTGAGGAAGGTCAGGTGTGGTCTTAAAGGGCAGCAGGGCAGACTCCTCTCCTTCGGTCACTACCAACGCCTCCACCCACTCTGGAGGAGGAACTGAGAGAAAAAGCGAAACACAGTCCAATCCTACTTTATTTATAAAGCACTTTAAAATACCCAGCACAGGACCAAAGTGCTGTACATAAAATAAGTTAAAAACAATAGAATAACAGAAAAAGCAAAAGTAAATAAAACACACAATACATAAAAATTAAAACAGTGCTATATTAACAAAAGAAAACAAGATAAAACCGCATAGAATCAATTAAAACAACTAAAATGAAACTAAAAAATAAAAACCAACATGTCACGTGGTGTCAAAGGCCAGGGTGAAGAGGTGGGTTTTCAGGAGTGACTTAAAAACAGGTAGTGAGTAGGGATGGGTATCGTTTAGGTTTTATCCGATACCGGTGCCAAACCGGTACTTTTGAAACGGTGCCGGTGCAAGTTTCCTGCAGTTTCTGAGGAATATTACAGTCAATCTGGATCAAAATTGGCCCACAGGTACAGTAGCTGTCCCACAGGAGAAATCTGTCAAATGTTGGACCTCAACTACTCAGGATGATTTTTAATGAACTTTTGAAATTGACATAATTCTATTGTATTGACTGTATTGCATATAAAAGACGTTTCCTGCAGTTTCTGAGGAATATTACAGTCAATCTGGATCGAACTTGGAACAGATGTACAGTAGGTGTCCCACAGGAGAAATCTGTCGAAAGTTGGACATCAACTATCAAGAATGATTTGTAATGAATTTTTTGACATCAACCAGACTGTCCCGCTTTAGGCTGTCCCAAAGCAATTTATGCACGTGCGTGCATGTCTGAGTCCGCTCGCATGCATGTCTGAGTCCGCTCGCGTGCATGTGTGAGTCCGCTCGCGTGCATGTCTGAGTCCGCTCGCGTGCATGTCTGAGTCCGCTCGCGTGCATGTGTGAGTCCGCTCGCGTGCATGTGTGAGTCCGCTCGCGTGCATGTCTGAGTCCGCTCGCGTGCATGTCTGAGTCCGCTCGCGTGCATGTGTGAGTCCGCTCGCGTGCATGTCTGAGTCCGCTTGGGTGCATGTCTGAGTCCGCTCGCGTGCATGTCTGAGTCCGCTCGCGTGCATGTCTGAGTCCGCTCACGTGCATGTGTGAGTACGTGCGCACGTGTACTTGTGCTCGGATCTATGCTTTCGATCAGGAAATAAGGAGAAAAGGCGCTGCCGTAAAGACTGGTGTAAAAGCGGAAGAAAATTTATGCGGCGGATAAGAAGCGGCTGACTTGATCGCGGCTCACAAATGACGGCTCACTTGACCGCGGTTCTAAAAGAACGTACGTACCTGGACCCGCCTACTATCCTTGTAAAATGATTGGCTAGAATCTGAAACTTTCCCAGGAAGGCCATTAATTGGCTGTAAACTACATTTTCAAGAATTTTGGAAAGAAAAGGTAGTTTAGTGGAAGGCCTGTAATTTTTAAGAACCGTAGGATCAAGAGCAGGTTTTTTAATCGGGGGTTTGACTACTGCATGTTTAAAATCTTTAGGGACAACACCTGAAATCAAAGGGTTTACCAGCTCAAGAACCAAAGGTCCAACTGTTGGTAACACCTCTTTTAAGAGTTTACAGACAGACAGACAGATGTCAGTGAGGTTGATCCTCCATCATCTCCTCTGCTGTGTAACTAGCAGCTCTTCACTCCTGTTTTCAGTTTTTCTGTGGACAACCAGCTGTAACACTCACCTCTGACAGCGAGAGTCACTGATTTCTGTAGCAGCACGTTTCCATCCTTGTTGTAGACGGTGCAGGTGTAGCGTCCACTGTCAGTGAGGTAGAAGTCTTTCAGGGTCAGACTGAAGTCTCCAGTTCTCAGTGGATCTTCCTTCATCTCTGTGCGACCTCTGTAGCCCTGGTCTTGTTTATGTGGCTGATTGTTTCCACTCTCATACACGTGGACCGTCATGAGTTTGGGTTGAGTGCGAGTCCACTCCACTGTGACGTCCTCAGAAAGGTCAGGTGTAGTTTTAAAGGGCAGCAGGACAGACTTCACCCCCTGTGTCACCTCCACAAACTCGCTTTGAGGAACTGAGAGAAAAAAGCAAAACACAAGACAGACAGACATCAATGAGTTTGATCTTCTCTGTGGAAACACGCACACACACACACACACACACACATATACCTTCACTCTGCTTCATCCTTTTATGTTCAAAATACACACAGAGACCACAGAGAAGAGTCAGGAGAAGAAGAGTACCCAGGACACCTGAGAGGACTTTGGGCCAGACTGGAGGAGCTTCTGTAATACAAACATGGGAGAGGTTGTTTGAGTTCTCTGTTGTACGCACTGCTCACCATCCTCTGTTTGGACTGTCTTTTTGTATGTTTTTGTTTACGGAGTTTTGATTTTGGACCACAGTCAGTAGTTAGAGCCGGCTCTTTTTAGTGATGCGAGCTGAAAGAGACGGTTCTCTAAAAAGAGCTGGAATTCCCATCAGTATTGAGAACAGCTTTCTTGGTGTGATAATAGTGTCACGTTCCTGGGTCTGTTGACCCAGCGTTTTGAGTTTTAGTTTATTTTGATGTTTATGGTTTATTTCTACTTCATTAGGTTATCTAAGCTCATTTGTTTATTTAGATACCCCTTGTGTTTTCTTCCCCTTTATTAACTTTTCCTCGATCTTTGTGTTTCATGCTGTGTGTCTTTTGTTATCAAGTTTATATTGTCTTGTCTGCGTCTCATGTTTCCTGTTTTATTTTGAAGGTCTGTGTCCTGTCAGTGTAGTCAGCTTTGCTTCCTTTGTCTCATTATGTCAGACCAGTGTCAGCTGTTTCCCCATGTGTTCCCACTTCCCCTAATCACCTCCTGTGTATTTAAGTCCTCTGTTTTCAGTGTGTCATTGTCAGGTCGTCTGTTGTCCATGCCATGTTTTCCATGCCATGCCATGCCATGCTTCCAAGTTTCTTACCTAGGTTTTTCTTATTGTTTGTTAGATTTCCCAGTTTAGGTTTGTGTTATTTTTGCTTCAGTTTGCCTTGCCTTTTTGTTTGTACCTTTTACCAGCCTCATTAAACGGCTCGCTTTTTGTTAACGTTCACTTTTCGCTTCCTGTTCCTTGGAGTCTGCATTTTGGGTCCTTTTTGCAAATTCATACAGTCTGCCCCCGCCAGACTGTGACAGAACGACCTGACCAGTCATGGACCCAGCAGACTCAGCTCTCACCGAGTGTCTGGAGGAGATGGCTCGGATCCAAGCGATCCTCAACCGCGTCCTCACGGCACCAGATTGGAAGAGCAAGCTTGTAATGGTGAACGTCGCTGAGGCTATTATGCAGAGGGATCCCCGCCTCCTCCAGCTTCCGGACTCACCTGCCATAGTTGATGCTTTTACAAGGATAAAGGAGATGCTGCAGGCCCAGGAACTGTCGAGTCATGTAATGGCTTCCAGCACCTTCCAGTCACGGCTACCCCACAACCAGTCGTCTCCACCGCTGCCTCTAGAGCCTGAGTGTGTCCGTGTCGGCTCGCTGAGGTTCGCCACAGCACCCCTCCCTTCGGTGCCGGCACTGCCCCCCAGCTCGCCAGTTCCCTCTTCGCCATCACGGATTAGTCACTCAACCTCACAGTCTCATTCAGACTTCACATCTCCAGCCTCATTTCTGGCGAGGTTGTGGTCGGAGGATGAGGAGCCAGACCCCACAATTAGCCCTGCTTCAGTCACAACTGCTTCTAGAAAGAAGCGGCGTTCACGTCGTCAACGTACCACACAAAGGTTTGAAGTGAGTGACTATATTTTGGCTCCTCATGTTTTTTCTAAAGAGAATATTAAAACTAACACTACCTTACCAGTTCATGGGCCCGGCTATAAAAAGACTGTTTATGATTCTGAAATGACTAAGTCCAAGTCTTCCACAGACCATCTTATTCCTTTGCAAGATTATCTAGCTTCTTTGTGCATTGATCATGCCACGAACTATGCTTCCAAGAAGCCAAATTATAAGACTGTTTGCACTAGAAGTGCTAGCCATGAGGCTCAGCTAAGCAACTGTGGGACAGAGATCCAGGCCAGGTTGGAGCCAGGGGCTGAGATGGAGTTTGTGCAGCCTTTTCCTGTGTCTGCTGGAGGGCCCGAGGAGCCCGTCCAGCCTCATGCCACGTCAGCTGGAGGGCCCGGGAGCCCGTCCAGCACCATGCCACGTCAGCTGGAGGGCCCGGGGAGCCCGTCCAGCACCATGCCACGTCAGCTGGAGGGCCCGGGGAGCCCGTCCAGCACCATGCCACGTCAGCTGGAGGGCCCGAGGAGCCTGTCCAGCCTCATGCCACGTCAGCTGGGGTTCTGGTGAGCCTGTCCAGCCACCTTCTGCTTCTCCACCTGGGGCTTCAAAGCCGTCACTGGCAGCACCACCACCTGCGCCACCACCTGCGGCTTTCATGCCCCAGCCTGCAGCGCGACCTCCTGGGCCACCACCTGCGGCTGCCACGCCTCAGCCAGAGGACGACGCCTCGCCTGGTCCTGCCACGCCTCAGCCAGAGGTCTCCGCACCTGCTGGCCCTGCCACGCCTCAGCCAGAGGTCTCCGCACCTGCTGGCCCTGCCACGCCTCAGCCAGAGGTCTCCGCACCTGCTGGCCCTGCCACGCCTCAGCCAGAGGTCTCCGCACCTGCTGGCCCTGCCACGCCTCAGCCAGAGGTCTCCGCACCTGCTGGCCCTGCCACGCCTCAGCCAGAGGTCTCCGCACCTGCTGGCCCTGCCACGCCTCAGCCAGAGGTCTCCGCACCTGCTGGCCCTGCCACGCCTCAGCTAGAGGTCTCCGCACCTGCTGGCCCTGCCACGCCTGGTTCTGCCACGCCTCAGCCAGAGGACGACGCCTCGCCTGGTCCTGTCGCGCCAGCTGGAGGTTCAGCCGAGCCCGTCCAGCATCCTGCCACATCTGCTGCTTCACCACCTGCGACTTCAGCGCCGTCGTCCGCTGCGCCACCACCTGCGACTTCAGCGCCGTCGTCCGCTGCGCCACCACCTGCGACTTCAGCGCCGTCGTCCGCTGCGCCACCACCTGCGACTTCAGCGCCGTCGTCCGCTGCGCCACCACCTGCGACTTCAGCGCCGTCGTCCGCTGCGCCACCACCTGCGACTTCAGCGCCGTCGTCCGCTGCGCCACCACCTGCGACTTCAGCGCCGTCGTCCGCTGCGCCACCACCAGCTCCATCGCCTGCAGCTGCCAAGCTGCCGCTGGGTCTCGTCTCGCCTGCCACGACCCAGCCAGAGGTCGAGGTCGACGCCGCGCCTCTGCTCGTCTCGCCTGCCACGACCCAGCCAGAGGTCGAGGTCGACGCCGCGCCTCTGCTCGTCTCGCCTGCCACGACCCAGCCAGAGGTCGACGCCGCGCCTGGTCCTGCCTCACCGGCCAAGCCACGTCCACCGCTCCCTACATCCGCTGCCAGGCCACGTCCACGTCCAGCACGGCTGTTTCTGGGGCCTGTCAAAACAGCCTGTCCACGGAAACCCACCAAACCACCCAAGGGGTCACGTCCACATCCACACTACCATCGACCACCTGCCAAGCCACCCGAGGGCCTTCGTGCAGGACCACGCCGCCATCGACCGCCAGCCAAGCCGCCCGACAGGTCTCGTCCATGCCCACGCCGCCATCGGCCGCCTGCCAAGCCGCCCGACAGGTCTCGTCCATGCCCACGTCGCCGCCGCCGCCTGCCAAGCCGCCCGACAGGTCTCGTCCATGCCCACGTCGCCGCCGGCCGCCTGCCAAGCCGCCCGACAGGTCTCGTCCATGCCCACGTCGCCGCCGGCCGCCTGCCAAGCCGCCCGACAGGTCTCGTCCATGCCCACGTCGCCGCTGGCCGCCTGCCAAGCCACCCGAGTGTGGCCACCCATACCTGCTTCGCCACGGCCACCTTCCACATGGTCGGCCCCCTGAACCAATGAACCATGAACTGCTATGCTGTAGACCTCCAGGACGGCCCCCTGATCTGCCTGACTTTGGACTCTTGTGCCATCGGCCTCCAGGTCGGCCACCTGAACTACTTCGCCATGAACTCTTTTTCTGCCGAGACCATGGTCGCCCTCCTGAAACAGGGTCTCGGACTCTTGTGCCCTTGTATTTGGTCTTAGTGGTTCAGATTCTTTGTTTTTTGCGGTTTTGTTTCCGGCCCTCCGTCCTGGACCCCCGCCACCCGCCCTGGGTGGGTTGTTTTGCTTTTGTTTCATGTTTATTTTCTTGTTGTTCCTTTTTTCATGGTTTAGGGCGTCTGGAATCCGCCCTTGAAGGGGGGGCTCTGTCACGTTCCGTTTTGAGTTTTAGTTTATTTTGATGTTTATGGTTTATTTCTACTTCATTAGGTTATCTAAGCTCATTTGTTTATTTAGATACCCCTTGTGTTTTCTTCCCCTTTATTAACTTTTCCTCGATCTTTGTGTTTCATGCTGTGTGTCTTTTGTTATCAAGTTTATATTGTCTTGTCTGCGTCTCATGTTTCCTGTTTTATTTTGAAGGTCTGTGTCCTGTCAGTGTAGTCAGCTTTGCTTCCTTTGTCTCATTATGTCAGACCAGTGTCAGCTGTTTCCCCATGTGTTCCCACTTCCCCTAATCACCTCCTGTGTATTTAAGTCCTCTGTTTTCAGTGTGTCATTGTCAGGTCGTCTGTTGTCCATGCCATGTTTTCCATGCCATGCCATGCCATGCTTCCAAGTTTCTTACCTAGGTTTTTCTTATTGTTTGTTAGATTTCCCAGTTTAGGTTTGTGTTATTTTTGCTTCAGTTTGCCTTGCCTTTTTGTTTGTACCTTTTACCAGCCTCATTAAACGGCTCGCTTTTTGTTAACGTTCACTTTTCGCTTCCTGTTCCTTGGAGTCTGCATTTTGGGTCCTTTTTGCAAATTCATACAGTCTGCCCCCGCCAGACTGTGACAAATAGATGGTAAAATAAATAAATCATATACATAGCAAAGTTTCAAGAAGTACTTCAATACTGAGTACACATTCTGGAGCACAAACCACTCCACAACCTCTATTGTTCACTGCTTTTACCGTATTTGCATTAGTGTGCAGAGGTTTGAGGCAATACTTATAAATGTTCACTTTAATCAATCTTCATATTGCAAAAAAAGGGCCATAAGGATGATCCAGAAAACTATTACAGTTTAATGGATTGTGCTTTTTCTATTCTTTACCACAGATTGGTAAATATGCATTAGTTAATGTACACTGCACAGCTTACAAGCAGAGATTATTTGGTCATTTGCACAACTCGGTAAAGGAAGTGGTTCGTTATGACAATTGTGTGTAAATTGTGAGGGAGGCAACACATCTGTGTGTGTGCAATGAAGCAGGTGGAACAGACCTAAGTGAAGACCTGAAGCAACGTCCCAGCATGACTTAGGTTAAAAAGAGGTACAAAAATGTGTTTTCTACACAGTACAAGGAGGAGGTAGGGCTTTATTGGGTGTATCACCCACTGTTTTTACACTGTGTGAACACATATGTTTATATGTCTGTAAATATGTTTATCTCTTGGAGTGAGCTCTATCAACAGAACTGACCTGTGACCTTCAGCTGTACTTCAGTCCGGCTCAGCTCTTGTCCTTGTTTGCGGGCGGTGCAGGTGTAGGTTCCACTGTCAGAGACTGTGGGGTTCCTCAGAGTGAGGCTGAGGTCTCCAGTCTGCAGAGCGTCGGCTCTCATTGATGTTCGGTTGGTGTAACGATCATTTTGAAGAGAAAGATCATCACCACTCTTCACACGTCCGTGAACCATTGGCCTCGTCAGTTCCTCTTGGTCCCACACTGCTGCTGTGGAGCTCATGGAAACATTAACTGGTACCTGACAGGGCAGCAGGACAGACTCAACCCCCTGCTCTACTTCCACCCCTGAGGCATGCTGGGAAACTGAGGACAGAAACATGAAGAGGTGATCGCTGTGAATGTAGATATTGGTTATGAACTTCGATGTTTTTATGATTGATCTCTCTCCTGTACTTTAAAAGTCACATTTATTTACACAGCCTAATTACATCACACAGAGGTCACAGTTCAAGTGATTGCTGTCAGTGGGAGCGTGCAGCTGCTTAAAGCTGTAGCACCTAGAATACTGACGTAGACAGCTACTTCCATGCAACTGATATAACGTGCAACAAAACATGTTTATACCTTTGTTATTAGGCAAAGTTATGCATTCATGGAACTTTAAGCTTTCTTGTAACCAAATTATGAAGATTGTCTGAAGTTTATTTGCAGTGTATAGCACAAGCAGCACGATGTTATAATTAATACCTACAGGTTTAGTATATCTACTCTCATTGTTCATACTGGTTATAAGTCTGAATAATTTGTAGGTAAAACAATAAAAACCGATTGTGCCAGTTTCCCCATGACTCTTTCTTTGTTTTTGAGAATAACGACTGACAACATCCATTTTCAAGCTGCCAAAAAGTGATTGCTGCATATAACTTGTGGCAGAAATACTGTTTGTACTTCATACTGCTGGATATCATTCAGGAGGGTTATATGTGACACATTATACTGCAAACTTAAAGCGAGCTTTTCGTGGACAATCCAAAGAAACTCAAATGTCCAAAATGTTGTAATTCACAAAATGAGACCAAAACAGGAATAATGGCCTAATTTAAACAGGTGGGAGGAGCTTAAAAAAATCAGGGAGTGTAAGTAATGGTGGTTAATTTCCTGCCTACCACCAGAGAGAGCCTAGTGGTACGTGTACCACAGATTGAGAACCCGTCCAGAATCAAAGGTATCATCGTCTGGTATGTATCAACACGACAGTTTGTCCCACAGAGCTGCCACTCACTGAATCTTTCTGTCTTTGGGACTATTCTGTTGGGTGATGTTTGTGTGAAAATCAAAGAAACAAAGAGAAACTGCCTTCTTTTTTCTACTATAACTGTGTTTACAGGCCAATCCACTGTTTATCTGTCTTACACACTTGACCAAACAGCAAATACAAAATTAAACAAAAAGCTAAAAATCAAAATGTATCTTCCGGGGACATAAAAAAAAGTTAAGTGCGAGTTGGCCCATCTCAAATAAATGAATAATCCAAAAAGTAGCTATGCTAATGCTGTAACAAAGAAGAAAAGAAAGTAAAATATTCCCTCCAAACAAAACTTATAAATTCTAAATGCACAAATCAGTCTGTGCATGATTACATGGCTCTGCCATCAAAAAGTCACCTGCATGAATATATCGCCTATCGTCATTTATTAGATTGATGAATTTATATCATGTCTGTGTGACTCCACATGTTTAAACTCTGACTGTTATCAGTTTAGTTTACTATAAATGAACATGCACAGCAGCTCCTGGGAGACACAAGTTGTATATGAAACACAAACAGATGTGTTTCATCTGGAAAAGCTGCCTCAGATTAACAGCTGAGAGTGAAACAGATGTATAGGATGAACTGCTACCTGCTGACAAACATGTGAATACTTCTGCTTTAAAATGCATTTCTTTGTTATTTTTCTGTTTAAACCGTGACACATGCCTGTGCTGTCACATTGTTTTACCTGCTGAGAGAGAGCGAGAGAGAGACTGCTGCTACAACATTAAAGGTGTGTGACTGCTGTACTGGCTGATATTTCAACATGTATGATGGATGATTAATGAAATAACTGCACATAACAAATGTCACAGAAAACTGTATGTCTGATGTATCTGAGAGAAAAACTGATATCAGGAGTATGTCAGATTTTTAAATCATTCGTTAATTGTATAAGTTTGAAAAATCGTGGTTCTTACTTTTGTGTTCGGAAAAGTCATTTTACTGTTTTTATTTGCGTAAAATTACAGGTTAAAAGTTACTTCTGTACTTTCAATGAAGACTTATTTATCCAAAATAAAAACACTTTGGCCAGATACGCTTGAAATTCATTGTGATGAAGGTTTAATATAACTCAGAGCTAAAATCACAACAATAAAGTAGCTTCTAACAGAACAAGCCTCGGTTCAATCCCCAAATTCCAGCAGACAGCTCTGATGTTTTCCACAGGCTTACTGACGCATTATCCTCTCCGAGGAATAGAAGCGTGACTGTGGGGAAGTACGGGTGACGTCAGTACATACAGCACGAGCGACACAGCGGCAAATGGACCATAAAGTTTGCTTTTAAAGATTTAATCTGCAGTAATAACAATAATAACAATAATAACAATGATGATGACGACAGCGGCTTCTGTGACATAACTGTATTAACTGCACTTATAGTTTTTAAAGTCTCCATGAAGGCCGCACAGTGAGAGGGTTTATGTACGAGTAGCAGCTGACCACACAGAATGACGTCACACACGTTACTGTGGTGGTGTTTAAACACGTGCTCACAGCTGTCCGTGCGCGCGCGCTCGGAGGATCAGAGAGGCCTTCTTACCGAAAGCGAGGAGCAGAAACATCAGCATCTTTAAACAGTCCCGTTACAGCTGATCCTCACCGGACCACCGACACAGGAACCACCGACAGCTCTCAGATCCGTTACTCTGCTGAAGGAGGCGCAGAAAGTCTCCTCCCTGCTGGACAGGAAACACTGACAGGGGGCGTTTCTCAGCACCAAGCTGCTGTTTTATTCTCTTTATCGATGATGTCATTAATACGTCTACATTAACAACAGAGAGACCACAGCAGAGGGACAAATGACAACTCCTCCCAGCTTTCTGATTTTTGAATCTGTCCTGGTTTGAATGTAACACTCGGTTTTGTCTTTAAATGTTCTGAATAAAAGTTCGTTTATGAATCTTGGTTCTTTAAATACAGGACACTTTATAAAAGTTATTGGTTGTTCATGAACTGTTTCATTAAATGTAAAAAAAAGTGAAAATGGAGATGACTGAATTCATACGTGTTCATAATGTAGTGACTGTGTTTCTCATTTCTTCAATAACCACCCAGCTGCTGCTTAATAAAGGTGGCAGTACAGTCGAGGGCGGGGCCTATTATTAAATTATATTATTAACTGTGAAAGAGTGTGAAATGGACACGCATTCACGAGTTGCAGCAAGCTGCAGTATCAGCAGTAGGAAGATGTTTGATTTCCGACCAACATAAAGACAATTCTAGGACATGTTAGGACATATCAGACACTCAGCTCGATCTCACCAGGCAGAAAAGGTGCCTGGACTGTACTTTTTTAATTCTCAAACAATATAACAGTACAGCGCTTATTTTGACATGTCGACGCAGAGTCACATGCATATATATATATATATATATATATATATATATATATATATATATATATATATATATGTATAAGTAGATAAGAACAAAGCAGTAGTCAAACAAAGGAACATTTAAAGAACAGTATAGGTCAGGAATAAAGCAGCATACAAGTACAGTAAGGTGACATAACATATACAAGTATGCATATACAATCTAGTTACATCAATCAAAAAGCTGCATCAAAAACTCAAGTAAGGCATGAGCTTTATTTAAGTTACACTTATCTAAATGAAGCCTTCCACAGCAGAGCTTCATGTTTAAAACCAACAAAAATTGGAATAATTTTCAAGAAGCGACATTTGTGAATGAAAAATTTAGCAACTATAATTAAGTTGTTAATTCTATATTCTTTTAAATTTTCTGTAACCTGGACTGTACTTCCTACATTCCTTCGTCAGTAGCGACTGGTTGGCTGTGAATAAATAATCGTGTCCATTTCACACTGAGCAGAGGCAAAGCGTTGAATCCACACTGTGGACCAGCGTGTCTGTTAATCGCTTGCTGTGACACAAGATGATAATCATGTCTGAGTCTAGTTAGAGTAGATAGTGGCTCTGAGGATCACAGAGGTGATCAAGGGTAGAGGACATGTAACCATGACCTGCTGCATGGGCTGAGAGTCTGAGAGCTCAGCTCCTGGAGCAGGAACAGGGTGTTAAAATTAACTTCAGGATGGGACAGACTGTGTGAGCACCTGGTGGGAAGGATTCCTTTAGGTTCATTCATTGATGTGTTTTTAATGTAGCACGTTTTATTTTGGCTTTATTAAGAACAGCAGATGAAGATAAAATCATTTTTATTTGAGAAATGTCCTGAAACCATTTTGTCCCCAGTCTGGATCTGTTCTTTGTGGGGTTTCTATCAAAAACAGTTTCATGGGTCTCACAGAGCGTTTCAGACGTGTTTCAGAGACACGTTCAGCTGATTCAGGTCTCTCAGGTCTGAGACGTTTCCTGTGTCTGATCCAGCAGCATCACTTCATTCATGTCTTCAGGTCCTCCTGAGGTCACTTATTGTCAGGTGGCCATCAAACCTCAGAGGAAGGCTGGCAGGAGGACAGGTAACACAACAACCACACACATACACAGTAATGGATGTTTTCATCTACAGGCTCAGAGTTGTATTAATATCCTTCCTCTCGCTCTGACTCTGTAAACCAGTATATTACTGCTCTGATGTGGCCTCTGTAGAAAAGAGTGTCAGGCCCTTGAAGTGCACACAGGTGGGTAGGAAAACCTTTCATATCTGTGATGTAGATACATATATGAACGTTGGTACCCTGAACTTTTGAATCCACCTTCACAAAGTGCATTTTGGGTCAAATTTAAGGGCGATATTAGCATGTGATTAAAAAAAGCCTCCTTTAGATAAAAGAGACCGATCCTTTTTGCCAAACTGCTTAAAGAAGTTGTTGAAATGTTTTACACTGAGCTGATGTCATGAGTCATGATGTCAGAGCTCTGTGTGTATGTGAGCTTCCTCTGGCATGTTGAACAGGTGAGTCAGCACTTAGATCTGTGGGAGCTCTGTAAAGTGTTCACAGTGACTGTGGGTCAGTAACAGCTGCTCACTGAGTCACTGACACACACTTCAACATTGTGTGACATCCCACTGACTCACAGCTCTGCAGCAGTTTCTACTGCCGTCTGTAGAGGGCGCCAGAGGCATGGATGTGAAAAGTGTTAAAGGCAGATGACGTCTGTGAAGGTTCTCAGTCATCCAGGTCATCGTAGTCAAAAGAGCTTGCAAAGAAAAGCGTCTGGACTTCTTTAAGGCAGATGACAGTGTGCTCTGTGTGAAGCTTAGAATAACCCCGCTCTGCTTTCTAATCCAATGTTTCCTGTAAAGTCTTCTCTGTACGGACCTTTGTCTGATTTTAAAGTGTTACATGAAGAAACTTGAAGCTTTTTATGACTTTATGAATAAAACTCACCTGAAATCTTCCTGTTTTTACGAGTGCTGCATTCAGATGCTGATATTCAGCAGCTGGTGATCACAGCTCACAGCTCAGATATAACAGGACATAATCATTTAAAGTAAAAGCTGAACATACACAGTCAGAGCCAAAGACCTTTAACAAAAGCAAAATGAACACAGTAAAAATGAACATGTCACAGGAAATCTATCACGAGGTGTGTTTGAGTGTTTATGAAACACAGTTTTATGCACTAACCAGCAACCAGCAGAAGGCGTCTGTGAGCCAGTCCTGTCTGCTCCTGTTTCATTGTATTGATTCTGTTCTTCTTTCAGTCTCCTGGACAAAGGTCGTGTCCAAATTCATGGGCTGCATCCTCCTGAGGACCCGGCCTTCGTGGTCTACGTGGGCCGGGTCCTCAGAAGGTCGGGTAGGCCGGAAGTAAACGGCTGTGAAATTGGACGGTCTAGCCTTCAGATTAGTGTCACCGCTGTCTCAGTGGAGTTTAATAAACTCGACCGTCTGCTCCTTGCTATCTAAAATATAACAGGACACTGACGTAAGTTCTCGAACATCTCACACTTCTGTTTAATCAGTTTTCTGTTTGACGTTTATTCAGCTGTGTGAAAACCAAGGAGGAACCCACCCGGGGGATTAATACAGTTTTATTTTATCTAATCTGATCTAATAACTTTAATCTCAGCCAAACCGATTTACTCACGAACAAACAAAACAATGAAAAAAGCCAAACAATAACGTTTTTAGGTTGTCTAAGTGACTTACATATTACGTTTAACCTGAGTAGCGAAAGTCCGCGGTGATCTGAACATGATGTGCCGGGAGTTGTGCCGTTCTTGGCGGCTTCAGTGACCCTCGAGCTCCCAGCTACCTATCGAGCTGGTGGGTAACAGACGTCTCCGAAAACATCGAAGCACTTTTGCAAATATGTGATATCTTGATAAACCGAGCAGATATTTGATGTTTACACAGCTACTTTCTCGCCTGAAAATATGTTAAAAGTTTATTTTGTGACCGAGAAAGATTAATAAGAGTAATTTTAAAACTTAGTAGCGGCCGCCATTGTTGGAAACTGGAGTTTGGCTGGGCCGCGCTATGAATTCTGGGATATGGTAGGCCGCGAAGGACACACCCGACCCATCCTTCAAATTTGGGGAAAAGGAGGACGCATTTGTCGGCTGCATTCGGAGGAGTCTACGAATTTGGACAGCCTTCGGCGCGTCGCTGTGACGTAATCGGTCTAGAAATGCGGCCTCAGGAGGATGCAGCCCATGAATTTGGACACAACCATAGTCTAACTTATAAAGGTGACTTCAGTCTGTGTGACATGCAGTAGCGGTTTTTGATACGGGCGACAGGGGCGATTGCCCGGGGTGGCGTCATGGTGGGGGGCGGCATCACGGGCATCGGCAAAAAGTGTTTTTTACTCGTACTCATGCTTCCCTGACGTCATGCCAGCGCATATCGAGAATGTCGTAGGCACAGATTGGGTTTCTATCGCCCATTTGCTGGGAGTAAGGGCGCCCTTCGTTTGCAGGTGCGCCTGGTGCTTGCTACACAGGGAGGAGAGGGCGGGGCGGCGGGGGATTCTCTGGCTGGCTGGCGCAGCATCTAATAACCAACTCGCAAAATAAAACAAAATTAAAACAAACCAACAAACATGAAAACACCAGACATTATGATACAGACTTATAATTTGCACCGATGTCAAAATTCTATACGCGAAAAGTGAGTGCGAGAGCCCTCGGTGCTCCTGCTCGCTGCTGAAGTCAAAGTAAACTTTATTGTCATCTCCGCTACATACAGTCCAGGATATAGAGAGACGAGACGATGAGGCTCCAGTTACAGCAGAGCAAGTAATCGAACAATAAATATTTAAGAGTAAGAAAATAAATATACACTTTAGGACTCGGGGTAAAGGGATCAATAACAATTTAAAATTTATAATTTACAGTTTGATTTAAATTGTCACACACAACCTGTCGAAAGGGGAGGGGAGCCTGCTTCTTCCAAATAGAGCACTTTTCATTCACAATGTTGTAAATCCAAGCCCATTAAGTATTCATGTTTTGAATCCTGGGTGTGTGAAATCACAGAAATACATGTAACCGAGGACAAGGTAGGAGTGAACGGGACAAAGAAATAAATTGATAATTGATTTATTTATTACATTAATTAAACATACAAATGCCCCATTATCTCCAGACAGGACTTACAACACATCCTGCTGATATCCCAGCTGCACATGAGACTTACCACACTGTGCGAATATAATTACACTGCAACCCGTCACACCCCGCTTAGCGACACTGCAATCGTGAAACGCACTGCAAACAATTCAGGTCTCAGCCTAGCTGGGAATCAGCGCCATGTATGGCCTGCAATCTGGGAGACAAAGGGAAGTGGCACAAACAATTAAACAAAAAACAAAGGAGGGAGGTTAGTCCGCCCTTACACAACTCGCTCTCAATCAATAACCGCCTTTACGGCTGGACGGACTAACCAAAAGAAAATTACAAATCAATCAAAAGAACAAAAAAAGGACAGCAGAGACAGCACAGAATATTGATCAGTTTCCCTGCGCGCAGTCGATCTAGGGCTTGATCAATTCTTCTATTAAAATTGGTGGTCACACGGCAGTATACCCACTCGCACCCGAGTGAATTAATTGCCTCTGGTTTCTTCCACAGAAGAGCACTGACTTCACCCCACACACCCACTACCTTTTCACAGCTCTTTCAGCCAATCACCTGGCAGAGAGCAACAACCTGCCAGGTGACACTTGTTACAACCCTCCCCTTCAAAGGGCATCGGCGACCCGACGATGAGCTGAAAAGAGAGCACACTTAAAATTTGGCTCATTTTATAGTAGATTGTGGCAATTTAAATGGGTTTGAATGCTGTCCAGCAGTCTTCCTCATTGACCTACGAGGCCCTTGCGCCAAGCTGGCAACATCTTCATCCCCAGGTTCTAGGTCTCTAGAACAGTCCAAATGGGGCACCCCCACATGTGTGGGACTCAACGTCCCTTCTTTCAACACTGCAGTATCGCTTCCATCTCCCTGTTCTGTAAACATCTGTTCCACTTCATCAACCATACTGTTATTTGTGGCCAACATTCCAGTTAGATCATCCTGTTTTGAGATTTGTAGACCACTATCTTGATCTCTATCTAATTCCCTAATTGGAATGTTTCTCAACTCAGTTCGATGTACTTGTCGAAGTGGACCAGTGTGTCCAGCAGGAGCGACTGAATATACTACGCCATGACCAGGAGGAGGTCGCACTACTTGAAAAGGTGTGGGGTCCCAAAAATCTTGAATCTTATTGCGACCTCTTACAGAGTGGTTTCTCATATACACCAAATCGCCCTGCTCCAAATCAGGGCTAGCGCATTTAGAGGAGTTCAGATCTCTCTGAACCCTTCTCTTTTCTACCCGTTGCTGCACAACATCATATGCAGCAGCCAGGGACTTTTGGTGTTCCTGTACCCACTCTTCAAGAGTGACGTCCTCATCAATTTCACTGCCAGCACCCAGCCAAAAATCCACTGGCAAACGTGGCTCTCGCCCGAACATCAAATAATATGGAGTCATACCAGTCGACTGATGTACTGTGGTGTTATACGCATATGTGACTTGGGAGAGATGCCGGGGCCACCGGCGCTTTTGTTCAGGAGGCAGGGCACGCAGCAAGTCATGAAGTGTACGATTAAATCGTTCACATTGACCATTACCTTGCGGATGATAGGGAGTCGTCCGACTCTTCTCTATCTTATAAATCTTACACAGCTGTTGCACCAAAGCACTTTCAAAATTTTGCCCCTGATCAGAATGTATGCGACTTGGAGGCCCAAATAAATGAAACCAATGCTTCACTAAAGCTTCTGCCACTGTGCTGGCTCGCTGATCTTTCGTAGGGACAGTCTGAGTATATTTAGAAAAGATGTCAGTCATTACCAAAATATTCTCTTTACCATCGGTTGAGGGTTCAAGTACTGTAAAATCAATTGCCAAAATTTCATGAGGCCGAGATGCAGAAATACTGCCCATAAAGGTTTTAATCTTTGGCACAACAGCTTTAGAAAGAACACACCTTTCACAATCTCTGCACCATCTCTCAATATCTACATACATATGTGGCCAATAATATCTTGAGCGCACCAACTGCAGTGTACGCTCAACCCCTTGATGGCCATGCTCATCGTGGAGTAAACGAAGGACGCGGCTCTGTAAACACTGCGGCAACACAAGCTGATCAACCTCCCTCCCTCCATCAGGAGTATGGGTGCAGCGATATAACACAGACTCCCTTTGTTTCATCCGCCCCCATTGACGGACCAATTCCCTCGAACCCTTACCAAGACCATCTCTTTCCTTTGAATCGGGCAACCTGGCCACCTCCCAATACTTTAAGAAAGGGCCAATCACCGGGTCTTGTTTCTGTAACCTACAGAGATCAGAGAAAGAACAACCAGGTAACACACTTATCTCTGCCTGAACACTAGGAATCATCTCACACTGCACTCCAATATCATTAGATAACGGACCATCCGATTCCATTACAGTTCCATGTAGGCGGGACAGTGCATCTGCATTAGCATTCTGAGCCCCAGGCCGATATTTTATGGTCAAATCAAAAGCGGCCAGCTCTGATGCCCACCTCTGTTCTGTGGCACCTAGCTTTGCCGTGGACAAATGGCTTAGAGGGTTATTGTCTGTAAATACAGTGCAATGATGACCCAAAAGATACTCCCTAAACTTTTCAGTGACTGCCCACTTAAGAGCTACAAGCTCAAGCTTCATAGAACTATAATTTTTCATATTCCGCTCTGTAGGCTTTAAGCTCCGACTAGCAAAAGCTATTGGCCGCAACTTACCCTCATACTCCTGGGAGAGCACTGCCCCTAGACCGCCATAACTTGCATCTACTTCCAACGTAAATGGCTTCTGAAAATCAGCAAAAGCAAGCACTGGTGCAGAAACTAGGGCAGCCTTGAGCTGATGAAAACTTCGTTCACACTCTAAATCCCAGGAATCCAATAATGGTTTTGGGGGGGTCCTACCTTTTCTACCTGGAGGGAGGAGTGTCGAGACCAGTCTATGCAAGGGAGCAGCCATGCGTGAAAAACCAGCTATGAATCTCCTATAATAACTAGCAAATCCTAAAAAGGAACGCAGTTCTGCTAGATTGCTAGGCGTTTTCCAATCCCGCACTGCAGCTATTTTATCTGGATCAGTAGAAACTCCTTCGGCAGACACCACATGCCCTAAATACTTCACTTGCCTCTGGAAAAACTGGCACTTTGAGAGTTTCACTTTAAGCCCCTCTTTATCCAGACGAGAGAATATTTCTTCCAACCGCTCCAAATGCTGTTGCACAGAGGATGAAAAAACAATCACATCATCCAAATACAAAAGCACCGACTGATGTCTGCAATCTCCAAACAAACGCTCCATCAGGCGCTGAAATGTACTGGGTGCATTACACAAACCAAAAGGCATGCGGTTGAACTCAAACAAACCAAATGGGGTACAAAATGCAGTTTTAATCTTATCCTTCTCAGCCATTTCCACCTGATTATAACCACTAGCCAGGTCCAACGTGGAAAACCACTGAGCACCCGTCAAAGCATCCAAGGATTCTTCAATCCTTGGCAGAGGAAATGCATCCTTTCTGGTCTTGGCGTTTAACTGTCTATAATCGACACACATGCGTAAACTTCCATCCTTCTTTTGAACAAGAACTATTGGGGATGAATACGGACTACTACTTTCTCTGATGATGCGAGCTTGCAGCAGCTGTTTGATATGATCCCTTGCCAATTCATACTGAGACGGAGGGATTCGCCTGTAAGGTTGTCGCACTGGTGTTTCATCTGTCAAAGGAATTTCATGAGTGATCAATTTACTACAACCAACATCCAACTCATTCTTGGCAAACATGCCACTATACTTCTGCAATAGAACTTTTGCTTGCCGTTTCTCGCTCTCCTCCAGATTTTCAAATTCAGGCAGATCCAATTCCGCTGAATTGTCTGCCATTGTATGGCTGGAAATATAAGCTGTACAACACTGTGAATTTAAAGAGACCTGTATTTCAGAATGACCCTCTACTAGCACACTGGCCAGTTGAACTGTAGCAATCACCCGACGAGGTGTCAACCAGACATCAGCTTTACCCACATTAGTAACTGGAACAAAAGCCTCCCCTCCTTCTCCCTTTACCAATGAAGGAGACACCAATAAGCCTTCCGGAAGAAAACCATCATCAGGCCCTAGGGGTTCAATCAAAAGGTCAATGGGTGTATTCACAGGCATCTTTGGACAGGTAACAGGAACATAACTTTGCGTTCCAGCTGGAACACAGAAAGACTTCTTACCCTGTACTCTAACACGATGGGGTTCGGGAGAATTTGCCATGGCCTCCATCATTTGGCAGTATCTCAGCGCTCTTCTCCACCCACGAGGCGCAGTCTTCAAAACTGGAGCCTCCCAGAGGTCAGAACCATATTGTTTACACAATTCAGAGTACAGAGGGTTCAATACATTCATTCCTAACACACCAGGTACAGATGTCTTTTTCTGTGCCATGTGGCTATCTGTTGGATCTCCCACAATCAGCACCCCTCGACGAGGTAGGTGAATTCCCAGGATTGTAACATCCAACTCAATATACCCAGAATAAGGAATTTGTAAGCCATTAGCTGCTTTAAGCCCCAACCAACCACAGTCTTTGAGCTTTTCGTCACTGAGATGAGAAAAGTTATTTCTAAAAGAGCTTTCTGTGATTGTTGTGACCATGGACCCTGTGTCCAGCAAACATGAAATAATAACCCCACCCAAATCAACCTCCCCTTCCAAGCATTCACCAACTAGATGGCTGAGTTCTACATTATTGGAGCCTTGCAACCCTCCCACCAGTGTGTGGCTCTGTGCACTGGTGGGTACTAGTTTTCCGCCGCCCTAGTAGTTAGGCCATCAGCCCTAGCTGCTCTTTCATGCTGATTTCCATCAGAATTGGGTAATGTCGGACAAAAACGGGCAATATGTCCAACTTGCTCACACCTAAAACAAATGGGTTTACCATTCACCGTTCTTCTACGTCGAGAAGTGTGATTGTTGGAAACAGCCACCTCCTGTGGGTTTAATGCCTTAATGACCAACTCTAATTGTGTCTGTTGGGCTTTAAAAAGGGACACCAACTCAGCATATTCTGATGTTCTGGAATCTACAGTTTCACAGGAAGCTTGCATATCTCCAGAAACTGAAATAGACTGATTATATCTAGACCTAAAAGGCTGATTCTCATACTGTGCCATCCACCTGGTCGCTTCAGCTCTCGCCTCACGAATCGTCCACTGTGGATTGGCATTAATTAAATCTCTCAGCCTGATCCTCAATGTCTGATCTCTAACACCATCACAAAATTGATCACGCAGATCTTTTGAAGCTTTTCTTGCGGCTTCCTCATCCGTTTTAATAATCTGGTCCATTAAGGCCATCAAAGAATGAGAAAAGTCAATTAGAGACTCACCTTCTAATTGTTTACGATTGAAAAATCTGCGTTGCAAAGAAATGTGGGAATTTAAGCAGCTGTAAGTCTCTTTCAGTGTATCAAAAATTTTCTCAACATTTTCTTTCTGTTCTTTTGGTAAAAACTTTATCTCAGTGCGTGCAGTACCCTCTAAATGGTTAAAAATGATTTGAGCTTGCTCTTTTTCAGTTCTGCCTCTCGTGCGCACAAAGTCTCTCATTTGTTCAATCCACTCATCTAGAGTCAGTGAGCCCATATTGTCCAACTTCCCTGAAAATGTTGGCAACTTTCTATCCTGTTGTACATATACCACAGGATTGGGTCTCACAGTCTCTGATTCGCTTCCTGTAGCTCCTGTTGACGTGGAGGGCCTCTCTGTACCCACAGATGCTGTTTTCAAGTCTCTAAGTTCATTCTCCAACTCCTGTATACGTTGGGCCATTGTTTGTTGCTCGCTTCCCTCCATGATGGCGATCGAGACCTGGCTGCTCCTTCACTCCAATCTTACAAACCTGTCTCTGTGAAAACCAAGGAGGAACCCACCCGGGGGATTAATACAGTTTTATTTTATCTAATCTGATCTAATAACTTTAATCTCAGCCAAACCGATTTACTCACGAACAAACAAAACAATGAAAAAAGCCAAACAATAACGTTTTTAGGTTGTCTAAGTGACTTACATATTACGTTTAACCTGAGTATCGAAAGTCCGCGGTGATCTGAACATGATGTGCCGGGAGTTGTGCCGTTCTTGGCGGCTTCAGTGACCCTCGAGCTCCCAGCTACCTATCGAGCTGGTGGGTAACAGACGTCTCCGAAAACATCGAAGCACTTTTGCAAATATGTGATATCTTGATAAACCGAGCAGATATTTGATGTTTACACAGCTACTTTCTCGCCTGAAAATATGTTAAAAGTTTATTTTGTGACCGAGAAAGATTAATAAGAGTAATTTTAAAACTTAGTAGCGGCCGCCATTGTTGGAAACTGGAGTTTGGCTGGGCCGCGCTATGAATTCTGGGATATGGTAGGCCGCGAAGGACACACCCGACCCATCCTTCAAATTTGGGGAAAAGGAGGACGCATTTGTCGGCTGCATTCGGAGGAGTCTACGAATTTGGACAGCCTTCGGCGCGTCGCTGTGACGTAATCGGTCTAGAAATGCGGCCTCAGGAGGATGCAGCCCATGAATTTGGACACAACCATAGTCTAACTTATAAAGGTGACTTCAGTCTGTGTGACATGCAGTAGCGGTTTTTGATACGGGCGACAGGGGCGATTGCCCGGGGTGGCGTCATGGTGGGGGGCGGCATCACGGGCATCGGCAAAAAGTGTTTTTTACTCGTACTCATGCTTCCCTGACGTCATGCCAGCGCATATCGAGAATGTCGTAGGCACAGATTGGGTTTCTATCGCCCATTTGCTGGGAGTAAGGGCGCCCTTCGTTTGCAGGTGCGCCTGGTGCTTGCTACACAGGGAGGAGAGGGCGGGGCGGCGGGGGATTCTCTGGCTGGCTGGCGCAGCATCTAATAACCAACTCGCAAAATAAAACAAAATTAAAACAAACCAACAAACATGAAAACACCAGACATTATGATACAGACTTATAATTTGCACCGATGTCAAAATTCTATACGCGAAAAGTGAGTGCGAGAGCCCTCGGTGCTCCTGCTCGCTGCTGAAGTCAAAGTAAACTTTATTGTCATCTCCGCTACATACAGTCCAGTATATAGAGAGACGAGACGATGAGGCTCCAGTTACAGCAGAGCAAGTAATCGAACAATAAATATTTAAGAGTAAGAAAATAAATATACACTTTAGGACTCGGGGTAAAGGGATCAATAACAATTTAAAATTTATAATTTACAGTTTGATTTAAATTGTCACACACAACCTGTCGAAAGGGGAGGGGAGCCTGCTTCTTCCAAATAGAGCACTTTTCATTCACAATGTTGTAAATCCAAGCCCATTAAGTATTCATGTTTTGAATCCTGGGTGTGTGAAATCACAGAAATACATGTAACCGAGGACAAGGTAGGAGTGAACGGGACAAAGAAATAAATTGATAATTGATTTATTTATTACATTAATTAAACATACAAATGCCCCATTATCTCCAGACAGGACTTACAACACATCCTGCTGATATCCCAGCTGCACATGAGACTTACCACACTGTGCGAATATAATTACACTGCAACCCGTCACACCCCGCTTAGCGACACTGCAATCGTGAAACGCACTGCAAACAATTCAGGTCTCAGCCTAGCTGGGAATCAGCGCCATGTATGGCCTGCAATCTGGGAGACAAAGGGAAGTGGCACAAACAATTAAACAAAAAACAAAGGAGGGAGGTTAGTCCGCCCTTACACAACTCGCTCTCAATCAATAACCGCCTTTACGGCTGGACGGACTAACCAAAAGAAAATTACAAATCAATCAAAAGAACAAAAAAAGGACAGCAGAGACAGCACAGAATATTGATCAGTTTCCCTGCGCGCAGTCGATCTAGGGCTTGATCAATTCTTCTATTAAAATTGGTGGTCACACGGCAGTATACCCACTCGCACCCGAGTGAATTAATTGCCTCTGGTTTCTTCCACAGAAGAGCACTGACTTCACCCCACACACCCACTACCTTTTCACAGCTCTTTCAGCCAATCACCTGGCAGAGAGCAACAACCTGCCAGGTGACACTTGTTACATACACCTTAGACAAAGTGAATCTGTGAACTAAGGTGTAGGTCTGTTAGGTTATGTTGTGGTGATCCTCGGGTTGGGAGTATTGTGTGCACTGGGGATGATCTGATATCGTCGTGTTGGTGTTGTTCCCAGATCATCATGAAAATGTTGTTCCAGGTTCAACATTGCAAGTGACCAATCACATTGTTGTGAAGCGCTTTGGGTGCCCTGAAAAGCGCTAATATAAATCCAATCCATTATTATTATTATTATTCTTTTGCGCGCCAAGCAATTTGTGCATTTATGAAATTCCAATGTTGCAAGGACAATATCAATTCTTCTTACCGTTTATTAAAGGGTTAGGGTCCGTTGATCGGCGGACAGAGGCGGTTTCTTGCAGCTTAAGTACAGTTTCTTGTTTTACCGCATTTTTTCCCGAAGTCGCAAAAGTATGACATCTTAACATCAATGTGCCCTCTAAGCTGCGCACGTGCGCAATTGCGCACTGCTGGCACGGTCTCCGCACACAGAAAATCTGTGTTGCGCACAAAAAAAAAAAAAAATCTAACCTGAATTGAAATTAAAATTAATACTTTAACAATTCTGTTTTGCAGTGTTAGTCAGTGAGTGACTGGCTGCTCCCATATGGGATTAGAACGATGCCACCTTATCCCATAGTCCAGCCAATGATGCGATTTACATTCGTATATACGCAGCTAATCAGCGTCGTTGACAGGCTATGACAGCGTCCTTATGTGCCGACACCGGTGTTTTAGCTAGCAAAGCGGCGTGGCTGATGTGCAGTGAAGCCACGTTAATGACAACGTGTACAACCATTGGAGATGTGAGCAGGACAGACGGAACAATTGACGGGAAAAGTGTGGACTTTATACCAGTTTTTAAATTGTGTTGATAGGACACGTAAAACCAGAGTTATGATAAAAATATCTGCAATGTTTGGTTTTCTTCCTGAATACTATCGTTGTTTATATTTACTGCGGGAAGAAACGGTAAAAACGGCGTTTTATAAGAAAAAGGCTCGAAAGCCTGTGAGCAAAAACAAACTCCACCCCCTTTCCTATTCGTCCAAAAATGTACCGTGTCGACCAATCAAAAAATGATATGGCAACGTGGCATCTAGTTGATAATAAACGGGGGGAAGTTTTAGGAGTGACGGCGGTGCTTTGAGACGTGAGAGATTTGAGACGTTTAGAGCAAATCTTGTGTAGTTAGTGTGTAGTGTAGTCAATAGTTTTGTTGTGTGTGTCAGAACAATGAGGCGACTGCTGAATGTTACAGGTGTTACAGGAGTGATACATCTCCTGCTGTCAGGCCTGCAGGTATCAGGCTGTTGTTCTCCTTTATCTCATAGTGGACAGAAATTATTTTTTGGAGTGGCACAAATAATTTGTGTGACATCAGATTTGATGCAGAACAGCTGATTGTTCTGTAAATAGTTTGAAATGTTTATATAAAAACACCTTGGCTGCATTAAAAAAAATAGCTGCATAAAAACTTGTTTGCCAAACTGAGTTACTTTTTTAAAGAAGTAACTATATAATTAATTGCCCAACATTGGTCATTATATACGGTATTTTGCAGACAGAGAGTTACAGACTCTCTCAGAAAACAGACTCACAATACAAGTCAGAGCTTTTTTTAAAAATGAAAGAAAGTTGTGTTTTCAAAATTGGAGTTCAAGTTATTTTTACTTCCAATAGTGTTGACATACTACACAGGTCATGAACAAGATTTTTTTTACATTTTCATTGTAAGTGGGCTAAAGCAGTTAATTAAAAGTAGTCTAACATAAATGTGAATGCTGTAATTTGATTATTTTAATAAACCATGTAACTTGGATGGATTAGATGCTGGTGTGACCACAGTGCACACGTCTGATGTTGCTCACAGTGGTCCAAAGGATCGCTCAGGGAGTTTGTGTGTTCGTTCAGACACATGAAACATTAGAGGGAACATTGCTTAACATTCTGATTGGTCAATGTCGATCCTGAAGTGGAGGAGAAACGAGCAAAAGATACAGGTAAGCAGATGTGTCATTGGATAATGGCAGGTCATCCTGAAACAATCAGAATCAGAATACTTTATTAATCCCTAAGGAAATAATGTGGGTTACAGTTGCTCTAAAAAAATGGTAAAAATAGCAACAGTAACAAACTAAACTCCAAACAATACATTATGTTACAGATTTTAATATTAATTAGTCATTGTCAGTTGTTGATTTGTCCTGTTCTCATTGTATGACGAATTATGATGGCTGTTTGGTAGCCGTTTGCATACTATGCATACTCTCTCTCTCTCTTCATATGTGTGTGTTTGTTTCTCTGGTGAGATTCAATATGTTAATGTACAATCCTTAATGTTTTACGTTTATGTGTGTGTGTGTGTGGGTGCCAGAGGGAGTGTTCGCCCGGTGCGCCAAACAGGCTAGGACCGCCACTGGTGACATGGACACCAACACCTGTGCTGTCCTTTTTAAAAATAAGATACAAGATGGACGCTGTCATTACTGTGAAACTGATTCATGTTTTTCCCAGCAACAAACCACACATGACCAAACATGTCCGACTCCTGCAGAAGAACCTCAGGCTGTGTCCCAATTCAGGGTCTGCACGCTTGAAGTACGCATTTTAAGTGCGATTACGTCACCGCCACGCGACGACGGCTGTCACAATTCAAAGTGCACTTCAAATGCATACTCCAAATGCGCCGTCGATTTCCCCAAATATCAAGCGTGGTCCGGTGCACGCTTCGTGGTCCCATATATCCCACAATTCATAGCGCGGCGGTGGGTGTGGATAATTTTGCCGCAAAATACGGCAGAAGGGAGCGGCCGAAGAGTGAACTGTCAAAAGTAAGTACTGAATATTATGTCACTTATTTATGTGCGAATGTTTAAGAACATTAAAACATTACTGTTGGCAAAGTTATGTGACATTAGCGATGTTTGTACTTTCAGCGGTAACTTGGTTTTAAAGCCTCTACTTCTAAATATATATATAGTACCTTAATTATATATATATACCATAATAATCTGACAATGCATATAATATTGGCCATATTATATTTACATTACCACAGTGAGATGATTTTAGTCTCATGAACAACATGAGCTAATTGTTATTTACTAACTAATATTGAAATGACTGTTCAGTACAGAAATTTTTACAGTCCCGTGGTCTCAGCCTCAGATACTCAACTAATCAAAGTGATGTCATGACAAGAATGAAGGACCGACAGAACATTTTTTCTCCTTCATTTCTGTCACACACTGCTGTATGACACGTTTCTCGCAGTTAATATCATGGTTGCTAGGCAACCTGAACAGCGCAACAAGTGCTAGACCGTCCCATTTCACAAGCCTCTCACTTCCGCACTTCCCGTACTTATAGTACGCACCGTCCGTAGTACACGTAGGCTGTGTCCCAATTCAGGGTATGCACGCTTGAAGTACGCATTTCAAGTGCGAATACGTCACCGCCACGCAACGACGGCTGTCCCAATTCAAAGTGTACTTCAAATGCATACTCCAAATGCGCCGTCGATTTCCCCAAATATCAAGCGTGGTCCGGTGCACGCTTCGTGGCCCTATATATCCCACAATCCATAGCGCGGCGGTGGGTGTGGATAATTTTGCCGCAAAATACGGCAGAAGGGAGCGGCCGAAAGAGTGAACTGTCAAAAGTAAGTACTGAATATTATGTCACTTATTTATGTGCGAACGTTTAATAACGAAGAACATTAAAACATTACTGTTGGCCACATGTCGGCAAAGTTATGTGATATGAGTGATGTTTGTGTGTGTGTGTGTGTGTGTGTGTGTGTGTGTGTATATATATATATATATATATATATATATATATATATATATATAAGTTGAGAGCTCTGCCCACCTAAGGTAAGTCTTCTGACTTATCCCACTTTATTGAACGGTAGCCGCTAAAAGAGTAGTTACTGTCGCTGCCCTTTTTTTCCTCTTTTTTTTTTTATAGCGCGCTGGAGCGGAGAACACGGACAGGAAGGCGAGGACGCCGCCGGGTTTCCCCCTTCTGCACCGCTTGCCTGGATTGTAAATGTTTAGTGACTTTTATACTGTGGCGGACGCCACTGGATTGTTAATGTTGTGTTTTATTGATTTCTATTGTGTTGTTCCCTGGCCAGGGTTGTTTTAATTCATTTTACACTTTTAACTGTTTAAATATAATAAATTATATTTTAGTCATACAGTTTTTAATTCGTTTGCATTTCCTTGGCTGCTCCACTGCTCTGTCCATTTTGAGATGTGTTTCCCTCCTTTAATAACACTGTGCAAAAATCACCTTCGCTTTGTTACAAATACATGTAATATTGGCCATATAATATTTACATTACCACAGTGAGATGACTTTAGTCTCATGAACAACATTAGCTAATTGTTATTTACTAACTAATCTTGCAATGACTGTTCAGTACAGAAATGAAGCCCAACTATCATGTTTCACAGTCCTGTGGTCTCAGCCTCAGATACTCAACTGATCAAGGTGTCATGTCAAAAATGAATGACCAACAAAACATTTTTTCTCCTTCATTTCTGCTGTATGTAAAGTTTCTAGCGGTTAGTATCATGGTTGCTAGGCAACCTGAGCAGCACGACGGAGGCTAGACCGTCCCATTTCACAAGCCTCTCACTTCCGCACTTCTCGTACTTATAGTACGCACCGTCCGTAGTACGCGTAGTGTGCGTACTTCAAGCGTGCATACCCTGAATTGGGACACAGCCTCAGTCTGCTGTGGAAAAAGGAAATCCAGGTGAGTTTCTCCTGATCACCTGAGGCCGTCATTACTGTGTGAACCCACACACCACTCCTCACTCCTCCCACCCGCTGCACACAGTCACTGAGTACAGACCAGCTGATTGCTGTAAAGGGAGAGGCAGGAAGAGGCGGAGCAAAGACGAGAAGTTCATCGTCATTTTGCAGAAGTGACAGTGTGAGAGAGCAGCAGCAGAGCTGCAGTCGAGTCCTGTTTGTCTCTAAAAGAAGATTCACTGGAGTCCATCAGGTTTCTCTCAGCAACAGTGGTGAGTGCAGCTGATCACACTTCCTGTTTCTACACAAATCTTCACTCTGTTCACTTCATCAGGGCTCTAGAGTGCCACCTCATTTCTCCATGGAGCGACTTAGGCTGCGTCCACACTACACCGGATAGATTTGAAAACAGCGCTCCGCGTCCACAGTAGCGTTTTCAGTCATTTTCACAGAGTTGTGCGTCCACGTTGTCACGGCCGAAAACGCTTACGTTCCAGTCCTGCGCATGCGTGAAACGCAAGAAGATTCGACTGTCTCATTTCTGTCTGACGTTTATTTACTTTCCGGCTCTTTGAATCGTCGCGGCAAAAGGTGGAGGAAAAGCACCGAGTTTTTTAAATGGACTAACAATGAGGTGGAGTTGTTGCTGCAAGTAACACAAAAGTACAAAGTTGCATAAGCGAGTGAGAGTTAAAGAATTTGAAGAAAAGCAATTTGGAGCATGTACAGACTGATATTAATCTTTAATAGGACTGTCAAAACTGCTGCTGTATAATACCCTCCACTATCTTTGTTTAACTGGTCACATGACTGCATCACATGACTAACATGCATCATCGTTTTAGAAAGTCCCTGTTTTCACTGTTCACACTGTGACACAAACGTCTCCAAATGTTTCGTTTTCAAAATGTTTTCCTTGGAGAAAACGCCGTCTCAGTGTGGACGAGAGGCCAAAATGGAGAGAAAACAGTGCTTTTTCAAACCAAAACACATTAGTGTGGAGAAGGCAGGGCCTCTCTGATTGGCCGTGGTCCAGATGTTCCTACGTGTGTACGTTTGAAAGTGCAGGTTGTGAGCAGCCTGATAGGAGTGGATGTAGCTGTGGGTAATGAGAAAAGATGAAAAGAACGACTGATAACTTTTTCGTTAAGGCCAGTGATCTGACACGGAGCCATCAACCTCTCAGTGTCTAACAGTCGAAGAAGCTATTGAAGAATCTTGTTCTGTGTGTGATGCTGCTGTCCGCTCTGTTGTGTCTGAGATTGTATGTACAGCTTTGTATGTGCAGGTCCATGGAGGCAAGTTTTGTTCCTATAATCCTCTCTGCAGACTTCATGACTCTTTGCAGAGCCTTCCTCTCTGTCTGTGTAGTGTTTCCATACCAGACAGTGATGCCTGCGGTGAGGATGCTCTCTATCAGTCCTCTGTAGGCCTGGGTGAGAGGGTGGTGGTTCATGCCAGCTTTCCTGAGCAGCCTAATGAAATAAAGCCTTTGCTGGGCTTTTTTCACAGTTGCTGTAGTGTTGAGAGTCCAGCTCAGGTCTGATGTAACCTGCAGTCCCAGTAATCTGTGGCTGTTTGCCGTGTCCACCTCCGTCCCTTTGACCATAAGAGGCTGCAGGCGAGGGGGTTCTTCCAAAAGTCCAGCATTAATTCCTTGGTCTTGTCTGTATTGAGGATGAGATGAAGAAGCTTCTGTGATGAGAAGAAACTCAAAGAAGTCCAGACACTTTTCTTTCCAAGCTCCTCAGACTACTGATACTTGTTTCTCTCTTTTTAAAAATGAAATTTAAAGTGAATTTTGAATCAAATGTTTCTTTTCTTTCTCCCTCAGAGTGCAGACATGTCTGCTGCCAGCAATCTGCGATCTGAAGATCAGTTTCTGTGCTCCATCTGTCTGGATGTGTTCACTGATCCAGTCTCTACACCATGTGGACACAACTTCTGCAAAACCTGCATCAGTGAGCACTGGGACATGAATCAGAGCTGTCAGTGTCCCATGTGTAAAGAGACTTTCTACACTAGACCTCAACTGAGGGTCGACACCTTCATCTCTGAGATGGTTGCTCAGTTCAGACGTGAAGCTCAGCAGAAAGCCAGCAGCAGCAGCTCAGAGCAACAAGCTGCCAAACCAGGAGAAGTTCCCTGTGACGTCTGCACTGGAACCAGACTGAAGGCCCTGAAGTCCTGCCTGGTGTGTCAGACCTCCTACTGTCAGACTCACCTGGAGCCTCATCTGACAGTGAAAGGTCTGAAAAGACATCAGCTGATTGATGCTGTGGAGAACCTGGAAGACAGGATGTGTACGAAGCACGATAAACTCCTGGAGCTGTTCTGTAAGACCGACCAGACATGTGTCTGTATGCTCTGCTCTGTTTTAGACCACAAGAACCACGAGTTTGTTCCTCTGAGAGAAGAATATGAAGGAAAGAAGGCAGAGCTGGAGAAGACAGAGGCTGAGATTCACCAGATGATCCAGAAGAGACGACTGAAGATTCAGGAGATCACAGAGTCGGTGAAGATGAGTAAAGATGCTGCAGACAGACAGAAAGCAGAAGGTGTTCAGGTCTTCACTGCTCTGATGGAGTCTGTTGAGAGACGCCTGAAGGAGCTCATGAAGGAGATCGAAGACAAACAGGAAACTACAGAGAAACAGGCTGAAGGTCTCATCAAAGATCTGGAACAGGAAATCTCTGAGCTGATGGAGAGAAGCTCTGAGGTGGAGCAGCTCTCACGCTCTGAAGACCACCTCCACCTCCTCCAAAGCTTCTCCTCCCTGAAAGCTGCTATACCCAGCAAGGACTGGACAGAGGTCAGAGTTCATCCACCATCATATGAGGGGACTGTGGGGAGAGCTGTGGATCAGCTGGAGGAGACAGTCTGGAAACTCATGAAGAAGAAGCTGTTTGAGGCTGAGCTGCAGAGGGTGCAGCAGTATGAGGTGGATGTGACTCTGGATCCTGATACAGCAAATCCTAAACTCATCCTGTCTGATGATAGAAAACAAGTTTATCATAGTGATGTGAGGAAGAATCTGCCAGACAACCCAGAGAGATTTTCTTACTATGGTATGGTTTTAGGAGAGCAGAGTTTCTCTTCAGGCAGATTTTACTTTGAGGTTCAGGTTAAAGGAAAGACTGCCTGGACTTTAGGAGTGGCCACAGAGTCGATCAACAGGAAGGGAGAAATCACACTGAGTCCTGAGGATGGTTTCTGGACTGTGATGCTGAGAAATGGAAATGAGTACAGTGCTTGTGCTGACTCTCCAGTTGATCTCTGTCTTCATCCTGGTCCTGAGAAGGTGGGGGTGTTTGTGGATTATGAGGAGGGTCTGGTCTCCTTTTATGATGTAGGTGCTGCAGCTCTGATCTACTCCTTTACTGGCTGCTCCTTCACTCACAAACTCCACCCATACTTCGGTCCCAGTTTGAATCAGGGTGGTAAAAACTCTGCACCTCTGATCATCTGCCCTGTCAATCAAACTGAGTCGATCAACGACTGATTTTATTTGATGAACTGATTGATTTTTCTTGAAGGGACCAAATGAAAATGTTGAGTGTAAATCCTCTACAGTCTCCATGTTTCTATAGAATCTGATCATCAGGACTCTGATTCACACTTTGATTCTCATGCAGTTTGATTTGAACAGAAGAAAAGTTGAATCAGGAAATGTTCCCACTGATGGAGACTCGAGCTGAAGAGCAAATATCAGAGAATAAATGTCCAAAAGCTTCATTTACAATAAAGTTTGTTCAATGCTTTGAGTGAATCCAGACTCATGTGTGGCTGTTATACGGAGCATCAGAGTCCAGCTGAGTTATGTTGGATACAAACTGCTTATTTTGGCTCTGTGAGGATTTTTGTTGACTGAAAACTGATAAGACGGATAATATTCAAAGAACTCTGTAGAGATTCATGCATCCATGTTCTCCACCTGCAGGTGTGGAGGAGAAAGGTGGAGCACAGACTGCTGCATCCTTCCAGTCACATCATTTTGATGATTATATTTCCATGTTGTGATGATTTGGGTTAAAGACAAACAGAGTTGAACGGCTGCAGTCACAGCATGAATAAGATGCTGAAGCTGAGCTGTCAGTGAACATGTTTCACTGTGATTTGATTTGAAGAATATAAAGTGTGTGTGGCTGCTGACAGCTGCAGTCTCTGTTAGTCTGCATGTTCAACACACACACAACTTTCCCCCTGAGGCAACGATCCAGCAACAACACATTTTAAGGTGGAATTCCTCCTCCTTCAGTAACAATGATCTGAGGTCTCTACCAGTGTCTCCAGTGGTTTTAGCTCAACACACAATTTACTGAAACATGTTTTTCTTAATGCCGTACAAACTATTTTCAACTATCTTTGCTTTTTCCTCCAATCGGTTGTTCCGATTATTTTATTTAGTTTAACTAACAAAGGCTTAAAATTTCACTTAATCTGACCTTTGACCTATTTATTTCTTTATCTCATATTTTCATTTCATTACATGATTTTCTGATTCATCTTAATCCTTAATCTTAACCTTTGACCTATTCCCGTGTTAGCCTTGATAAACCTTGAAATTTCTTTAAACTTCAAGCTTAAATTAAACCTTTGTTAAAAACCTTCTTACTAACTTGTAATTCCAACTTTATGTATTAAACATGTATCTTATCATGTAAACACTCGATCAGTGTGACAGGGAACTGTAACCTCTCACCGCTCACATTTTAATTTGGTTTATGGCCAATTTTGCAGCTTTTGATATAACAGGCTCTGCTTACCTTTATTTTGAAGGCCTTCTGTGAGGGTGAATCAGTTTCCTCCACTTCTGGCGTCTGACAGCAGCTCCGTCAGGAGCCTCTCCAATCCTCCTTTTCTCCTTTCCAACCGAAGAATCACGTCGGGTCACTGATTTGTTGTGTTCAAATGTTTTCAGAAGGAATTCAGGAGAAAAAGATTTAAAAAGATTTCCTTCAGCAGGTGAAATGACAAGTTTACAGGATCCCAGTGTGACAACAGTCTGCCTCACACCAAGGATCAGCCTGAAACAGTCGTACAGCTTATATACTGTGACAATAAGATTATTCTTCTCCCAACATGAACGTACAACCTCATTAGTTCCCACAACTTAAAAAACTAAGTAAAGCTGACTGAAGGTGACTCTGTTAGGACAACTTGTTCAGTGCAAGCACACAGTACTAAGGATAAGTGGATGTTTCTGACTGTGCAGGACTAACTGTGCATCCACTGACAAACATTTCAAGTTCTATTAAATTAGAAAGCAATTAGTAGAAACCTGATGATGATTCAAAAGAAGAATTCACAGCAGTTCCTCTAATGACATCAAAATAAGCCCAACTTTTATTTTGAAATGCAAAACAGTATGCTTAGTAAGGATGCTTGTTTCCAGTCCAGGCATCCCTACCTGAATGACTGTCATGGATCGAGGTGGTCCAAGTCTTTAACTTAGTGGCAGTGGATGTGGGTTGGACATGCAATGACCTTTGACCTGAAGGTGACCATCTTCACTGACCTGTGACGGAGGACTCATCTCTCCTGGTGTCCTGCAAGCAAACAATCAGATTCTTTAGAACAACAACTTATTTTCTTTATCAAAACATGTTTTTCTTACATTCAGCGTCCCCCTGGTCAGTCTGGATAGCCCTGACCACCACCCCACACCTGATAATGTCATAAAAGCATCATTTTAAAAAGGGCTCTGCAAACACAGTCAATAACCTATTCATACCTCAGCTCCCCTATGACCTCAGAGTTTGGTGCCCTCCTCCACCTGAGACGTGGCAGCACAATAATCATAGATTATGTGGAAAAACAGAAAGTTTCTCCTGTAGAAGAGGAGGAGGAGGGTGGAGCTGCTGTTGATGCAGCATTCACTGAGACCTGTGATGTGTTTACTGACCTTTAACATTGAGAGTCACCACTTTCTGCAGCAGGACATATCCATCCTTACTGCTGACGGTGCAGGTGTAGACTCCACTGTCAGTGAGGTGGAGGTCTTTCAGGGTCAGACTGAAGTCGTCTCTGTGCGACCTCTGTAATCCTGGTCCTGTTTATCTGGCTGATTGTTTCCACTCTCATGGACCTTCATGGGTTTGGGTTCAGTGAGTGTCCACTCCACTGTGACGTCCTGAGGAAGGCCAGGTGTGGTTTAAAAGGGCCACAGGACAGACTCCTCCCCCTCTGTCACCTCCACCATCCCCACCTGGTGTCCAGTACAACTGTAGTACACACAATACTGCGTCTCCCCCCATTATCACTGCACACTTCTTCAGCTGGTGATGAGCGCCCCCTGGTGTCACAGTGTTGATGACGTCATGCAAAGTGAAAAATAAAGTGTCTGTTAATAAAAATCATTTGTTCATTCTCATGTTTGCATCATGTTTCTGTAAAATCATCAGCTGTTTTTATAAGAACAGAAACATGTTAACACAAAGTTTCCTCAGACTGAGCGTGACTCTGTGTGAACATCAGAGGACCTGTGACCAAGACTAAACACTGTTTGACTTCTGTGGACGCAGGATTGTCTGATGTCCTATAAACACATCACGACTGCAGAGGCTGAAGCAGCGCTCGTACACAGGTGTTCAGTGACATCACACAGGTGGGCTGTGACCTGAGCCATCACCTGCTGACAGCCCTTCACAGCTTCGTATAACTGAACGTCTGAAGCTGTGTTTCATTAACAGCTAATAACACCGTGAGTCCTCAAAGGCTTCACACACATCACTGCACACATTTATACATCCTAGTTGAAGCTTGTGGATCATGCACGTTAATGATGCTTCAGCCTCAGAGGGTCATAACAGAGGGTCAAGGTGACAGCTGGAGGATTTAGATTTACACAATAGATGCAACAGAAGTTATCATAGAGCTCTACTGGTATGCTGTTCCTAAGCACAGGCCCTGCACACAACATAAAGTATTGAAGCTCTGTTGCTTTCCATCTATCAGTTTCTGATTACTCTGATTACTCCCTCAGCCTGCGGTTAAACTCGATTGGTGTGTAAGTTCCCAGTTCTTTCAACTTAACTGAAAGTTCCCCGACAGTCTGCCTGGACAGCCTGGCTGCAGGTACTTTGGCCTTCATCCACATGTTCATGAGTTTTCTTGTAACTCCAAGACAACATAAATGCATATAACCCAAGTTAAACATTGTAATCATCTGAACTATACCAGCTACAGGAGACAATGTTTGATGTTGTATGTCTTCCATTTTCTAATAATTGCTCCCACAGTTGATTTCTTCACACCAAGCTGCTTACCTATTACAGATTCAGTCTTCCCAGCCTGTGATGAAAATTACAGGCCTGTCTCATCTTTTAAATGGGAGAACCTGCACAATTGTTGGCTGACTAAATACTTTTTGCCTCATTGTACATGTCTATCTTTCACCACACTAACCTGCAGTAAATCCTTTCCAGCCAATTCTCTACATTGCATGCCTAATAGCAATGCAGAGAATTGGCTACAGTGTTGGCTCGATTTGGTTGTAGACATTTCTTCCTTAGTGTCCTTTCCTATAAAATCCCTGGATGTTTGGCAAGGCTAATTTACCTCAAAACATGGCTGTGCCTAAGAAAGCACAGGATTTTTCCCCATTTGAAAGATGGGAAGGAAATCCTGTACTTCCTGAAATATAGACAGAGCAGAGCTCTGATAGGAGGATCCTTTGGATAATGAAGATCTCAGAATTCCAAAAAAGTGGATTCTGTTTGTCTGGACGCAACGTTTTCAGTGGAAGAAACATTTTGTCATTTCATCAGAGTGAAGAAATGTTCCTCCCACTGAAAACGCTCCAGATGAACAGAATCCACTTTTTGGGATTTACTCATCTGGATGATTAAGCATGCATCCATCCGAAACAAATTTCCCACCTGTGGGACTAATAAAGGTAATCTTATCTTATGCATCAAGACAAGAGCTCAGAATGTTTCTTCAGCTCACAGCGTTTAAAGGCATCCTTTGCTCACCTGAGGAGATTTGGTCCAGGTGTATCTGAGGTGTTAGAACAGCTGTGCTAAAGGAACAGAAATGCAGAAAAGACCCACGAGAAGCAGAGACCTCAGTCTGACCCTGAAAACAGAAAACAAACAAAGGAAAAAACAAAGATAATGTTCCTCAGGACGTCAAATTAGACTGGAAACACCAAAATACGACGGTCCATGTGTATTAGAGCAATGAACACCAGCATCTCTCATAGGACCAGGATCACAGAGACCACACAGAGATGAATGAAGATCCTCTGAGAGCTAAAAACCTCAGTCTGACCCTGAAAGACCTCCACCTCACTGACAGTGGAGTCTACACCTGCACCATCTACAAGGATGGACTCATGCTGCTACAGAAATCAGTGACTCTCAGTGTCAGAGGTGAGAGTAACATCTGTTTGTCCACAGTGACTGAAAACAGGAGTGAAGATCTGAACTCTGTCCTGTGTATGAGAGCCTCATACTCCAGAAATGTCATCACATGGTTTAAAATGTGATTAAAATCTATGAAAAACATGAAAAATAACAGTGAAATGCAGCAGTGATTCACTACGACACCAGTGTTGAAACAAATGATTCATCTGCTTATTTTTGGCACAGAGGCAAAAACAAACATTTTAATTCCAGTTAATTATTTGATCCTTGAGTGGCTCAGTGCTGCTGTTTGTTTGTAAGCTGAGACTCATATTAGAGTCTGAACATTTAAACATTTAAGCTTCCTGTCTGATGAACACACGACAACATTCAGCTGCTTTTAAATCAGAACATTAACACAGAGACGACCACAAACATGTTTTATTCGTTAGTTTTAGACTCGCTGCTGTTTATTAAAAACTAGAAACAGAATCAAACATGATGTAAGGTAAAACACTGGGACAGTAGAACTATCAAAGTAAAACAGGAAATGACCCAACAACAGTGACTGTAGATGATGGAGGATCACCATCACTGACATCTGTCTGTCTCATGGTCTCCTCTCAGTTCCTGAGGTTCAGATGGTGGAGGAGAGAGAGTGAGGAGTCTGACATGCTGCCACTTATAACCAAATCTGATATTTGTCAGGACGTCATAGTGGATTGGAGACTCACTGAACCTGAACAGATGAAGGTCCACGTGAATGAGAGTGGAAAAAATCAGCAAGATAAACAGGACCAGGTTTACAGAGGTCGCACAGAGATGGGGAGAGGTCTGTCTGAGTCAAAGTCTAAATAAGATTGAATCAGATTGTGTTTATTTGGGATGAACTTGAAAAACCTCCAACGTGGCTGAATTCAAACAATTCTGCGAAATAAACACGACCAAAACTCCTCCACAGTGATGTGAAAGACTCATTTCCAGTTCCTGGATATCTTCATTTGTGGAAATGTCACAGAGCTACATGTTAGTTTGATGTTAACTGGTTTTACCTTTAGGTGGCGCTGTTTGTATTTGTTCCTGTGAAAGCTGTAACATTGACAGACTTGGTTAAATGAAGGTTTATTTGGCTTCATGAACACATGATCAGATTATAGAGCTCATATGAATCATGACACAAACATGGTTTTACCTGCTTTTAGTTACAGGCTTTGTAATTCAAGCTGAGGATACAAAGGTGTGATACAAAGATTTACAGCACATGAAGCAGAAACATTCAAACCATCAACATATCTGAACTCAATCAAAACAAATATCCTGCTACAGTTTAATAATGAACCAATCCAGCAACAATGAAGGAAGAAACCAAGATGTTCCTGACTCTGGTAAAGGAGAGGAAATGAAACACAGACTGCTCTCTGCAAATATCTAACCTGCAGGTAATAATCTGTTGGTCATTTTTCTCCCATTTCAAACCCAGAGACTGTAAACACTGAGCAGAAACACAGAGTTCACCCCAGAAAATCTACATGTGCAGCTAAGAAGTGACTTTAACTTTAAACCTCAGTGTTTTATACAAATAAAATTAAATGTCTCATTTTTCCTCTGACTGACCCACTCGTGCTGCCCTCCTGTGGTCATGGCTGCAGACATGTCACAGTCTTCAGTCTTTCCCCCTGAAGCCCACCTCTCATAGCACACTACATAATCAGTGACCCAAAGCCACAAACGTGCAGTGCAGGAGTAGCGCAGTCCCAGCCACACGAAAGGAGTCGAGGCGTTTTTGGCTCTTTCCTGGACCCATCCCTGCTCCTCAGGGTTGCTGATTGAAACCAGGTCATGGTGTTTCTGTCTGCAGTAATTCAGGGCTTCCTCCCAGGTTTTGTTTTCCCTGATCAGAATCAACTTATCTGCCATAAAATCACAGAAAACATAAAATCGGTTAAATCTGGTTGTTTGGTCCAGTTTCAATGGAAGAACAAAAGAAAACATTTCAGTGTTTCTTCAGATGAATCAGTCGCTCTACAGAGAAATCTTTGTTCCAACCATCAGCTAAACATCTTCACCTCTGACAGAAGTTCAACATACATGCAGAAATAAGAGGCTGAAGAAACATACTGACCTAAATCCTCTCAGTGATTCCAGCAGTTCATCTATTGGACAAACAGCTGAGATAAATCTGTGTAAACTCACCATCATAGCAGAAGAAAGGCTTTCTTTGGTCACATCCAGCAGAGCTCCATCTTCCTGATCTCTCTAACAGAGTCGTAGCACATTTCCTGTTGTTTAGTCCATCATTAAATGAGTCCATGTCCCAGTATCTGAAAGAGAAGTTACTCCCATCTGACCACCTCCAGCTGTCTCTGAACAGGCCGATCCACAAAGCTGTAGAGTTCTGCAGCTTCTTAAACTCTTCACTGTATATCTGATCGAGTCCACTGGCCAGGTCGGTGTGATGCTGTCTGCAGTAGCTCTGAGCCTGAGTCCAGGTCTTCTTCTCCATAATCAAATGAAAGGTTTTGTTGTCTTTCATCATTTCTGTCAAATTAACAGAGAAACACAAAAACATCTTTATCAACTAATTTCTCTCATTCTTCAAACTGTCTCTTTGGCTTCCTGGAGGGGAATCCTCGCCTCAAGTGGCCGTTCGTACGGTTCAGCTCATACAGACGCGTTTATACACAAGCATGTGCACAAGTACGCGCACATATGCTATGCATCGAAATAAAAAAGCAGGAGAGCTTTAAAAGCAAACCTCATCTTCCTGAAAACAGCCAGGGCTGTCCCTGGGTGTCTTAACACAACTCATCAACTGTTAAACCAGAGAGAGAGGCAGAGCAGTAAAAATCAATGCCCCCAGCACAGCAAACAGCAGTCAATTATGTTAGTTTGAAGAGGAAAGAGCGAGAATTTGCAGCAGTGTCTGGAGAGGTAAGGAGAAAGAAATGGGAGGAATCCAATGAAGGAAGGAAGGTAGGAAGGAGAAAGTCCATCTTAAGCTAAAAGCAGCAGGCTAATATATGTAATTGATTACCTCTATGCAAATAGAAGAACTTTAAAAAACCACAGACTGCAATTTAAAGCAGAGGCTCTGAAAATCGATTGACGCCATGAGCGAGAGAAGCCATTTTCCTCTAGCCAAGATAAAACACTTTACTACGAGCTGTCAGACACTTATCAGGAGGAAATTAGCAGAGGAATACCATTTTCCCAAAACAAACAGGTCAAGTGTTTCTCCTCTTTTGAGTGGCCTGTCCCACGCTTTCACCGTCTCCAGCTCTGATATCATCATCTGTTATTTCCTCCTGTTTAAATGCCAACAGAAAGGAAGCCAGGGCTGTATTTCATTCAAACAGAACATTTGTAATAAAGAGGAGGGGGGGAAGCCCCACACAGGCAGGCCTTGTGCGCCGGCAGTAGCCGTCTGTTGTTTGAAACAGAGAGGATGAGGTCTCCGGTTTTCCCTCAGCTCCCGGGAGCGACCCCAAAGCCTGCCAGCACCCGCACGCACTCGCTGACGCAAGTCCGTCCTCAATCTACGAGCCCGATCTCACCAAAACAATATCTGAGTTTCTGGCCTGCAGTCGGTGTTACCGGCTGGAAAAATAAGGAGAGAAAACAAGAAAGAAAGAAAACAGACAGAACAGAGCACAAAGAGATGTCGAGGCAGGCAGCAGCCCACACAAGACAACTTTGGTGGAGAGAGAGAAGAGTGTAACTGCTCCTGAAGTTTTTTCATGTTCGAAGTAGAATAAAGGGCCATGCTCCAACTGATGTTTAGCCAGCATTTTAATCCTCTTTTCACCAGCAAACACCGTGAAAAACTATGGTGAAATGATCAATGAAAAACACGGATATTACATCAGCAGAACAAAAATTACAATTCAAATAAAACATACACACAAAGTAAATGCACCAACATACCGTGTGCGCCTTTCTACTGAACATTCAATGAGCAATTGTAGTCCATATCTTCTATATTTCCACCTTTACACAAGCCAGCGTTCTCTTTCTGGCTCGAGCCTTCAGTCTCTGGTGACGTGTGCGCTTAATTGAGCATCACCCCAAAGCATGCGCACCACAAAGCGCCACACTCAGGTCCACCAGTAGGTGGCGACAACACAACACAAATACAGATTAAACACCCAACTTTTGAACATTGCAATCACATAATAATTACATTTCAATGCGACAGCTACACTGCCACCAAAATTACAAAGGATTTCTATTTACATGAGTTAAACAAAATTAAATCCTGTAATTTTTAATATTTTGACGCTCTTAAATAAACTTATAGATCACATATTGTGCTTGTGTTCTTAACCCTTGTACTACTTCACTGTAGTTTAGACCCTTTAACTAGTACCACTAGTTTCTGAACTGGTCTCTCAAGAAAAGAGACTTGTTTCAAACGTTCACCTTTCTTCCCCAGCTCCTTTTGCCCTATTTGGATCTTAACTTTCCGCACTAAACCATCATCATCTTCATTGGCTTCAACCACCCTTGCCAATTTCCACTCATTTCTTGGAATATTGTCCTCCTTTAAAATCACTACATCTCCAACCTGTACATTTTGTTTAGGAGAATGCCATCGTTGTCTTAAACTAATGCTGGTTAGGTATTCCTTGCGCCACCTGCTCCAGAACAACTCTGTTAAATATTGCACCCTCCGCCACCTCTTCCTGGCGTACAAATCTTCTCTTACAAATCTACCAGGAGGCGGAAGTGGCACAGACTCTTTCATTGTGAGCAAATGATTAGGCGTCAAAGGCTCAGCACTGTTGGGGTCGTTGATCGTATCAGTAGTGAGTGGACGATGGTTCAAAATTGACATGGCCTCGTAGAAGAAAGTTCTCAATGAGGTGTCATCTAACCTTCCTGTAGCTTGGGCTAGGACAGAACTCATGACATTCCTAACAGTCCGGATCTGTCGTTCCCAAATGCCTCCTCTGTGACTAGCTTCAGGAACATTCATTTGAAAGTCACACTGGTTTTTAGCTAGATAAGTAGAAATCATCTCCTTGTCTAATTCCAATAGACCCTTCTTGAACTCGTTCTTAGCTCCGACAAAATTTGTCCCTTGGTCAGAACGAATCTGTCTGACTGTGCCTCTGATTGCTATGAAGCATCTTAAAGCGTTTATAAATGCGTCAGTGGAGAGATCTTCCAACATCTCAATGTGTGCGGCTCTCGAGCTTAAACACGTAAACAACAGGCCATACCTCTTCCATTCCCTTCGACCTTGTTTCGTATAGAAGGGGCCGAAAACATCAACTCCAGTGTAGGTGAATGGAGGCGAAGGATCCACTCTGTCAAATGGCAAGTCAGCCATGCGTTGTTCTTCAGCTGGCCCACGCACTTTTCTACAATTGACACACCCTTTAATGTATTTGGCCACTACCTTACTGCCACCTATGATAAATAGCCACTTTCCCTGAGTTTGTTCAGAGTTTGGCCTCGGCCTTGGTATTGCGTTTTCTTGTGACAGTGGTCAAGAACGAGTTGTGTGACAATGCCTTCCTTTGGAAGGATTACTGGATGATTCAATGCAAATGATGCTGAGGACTTTCTCAACCTTCCTCCAACCCTAAGCAAGTTGTCTACCAAAATAGGATCGAGTTGATACAGTTTATGAGTTTTTGGCAGTCCAGCTGAGTTTTGACTGAACCATTTGAGCTCTTCTTTAAAGGCTTCCCTCTGTGCTGCCTGGAAGAGTACAAAAGCAGCCATTTGTCTTTCTTCTACACTAATGGGTCCTGACTTATCTCTCCTTGCAAGTCTTTTAATTCTCGCCACAACGTTAAGAGCTGTATCCCAATTGGAAAATCTTGAGAACCTCTCAAGAAAGCTGTTTTCTTCAAGGGCATTTGTCTTCAGGACCTTTACTTCTGGGTCCCCAACAAGAAGATCAGGGGAATGTTGGTTTGTGACAATTTCCCTTTCCCATAGGAATTTAGGTCCAGTGAGCCAATTCGAGCTTAGCAGATCTGCCACCTTGAGGCCCCTAGACGCGTGATCAGCTGGATTTTGATCAGATTCAATGTAAAACCATTGCTTTGGATCAGTAGAGTTTCTTATTTTCTGAACTCGATTTGCCACAAAGACATGAAAGCGACGAGCATCATTTTTTATGTATCCAAGCGTCACTTTAGAATCTGTCCAGAAAAACTCCTCGTCAATTTTCCGCTCGAGCTCTGACCTGAGGAAGTTACTTACAGCTGCAGAAACTGCAGCTGCAGTGAGCTCAAGGCGTGGGATAGTGATTATTCTTGTGGGTGCCACTCTGGCTTTACCCATGACCAGTGCACAATGCACGTTCTTATCAGCAACAATCCTGATGTATGAACATTGTCCATAGCCACAGCTGCTGGCATCCGAAAAATGATGCAGCTCAATTTTTTTGACCTTGCCGAAGTTCTCAGGAACAAGGCATCTTGGTATTTCAATCCTTTTCAGATTCTCCAAGTCACCGAGCCATGCTTTCCATTTGGTCTCTAGTGCCGGGGGAATAGGTTCATCCCATCCCACTCCGCGTTTGCACATTTCCTGGAGTACTTGTTTCCCTGTCAAAATGTAGGGTGAGAGAAATCCTAACGGGTCATACACACTAGCAACTGTTGCTAGAATTCCTCGGCGTGTGGCTGGCCTTTCTTTGAGGGCTACACTGAATGAGAACACGTCAGCCTCTATGTTCCACTTTACTCCCAGCACACTTTGCATTTGAATTACAGAGTAGTTCAGGTTTACATCTTTGGTATTGCTGGCTCTTTCTGTTTCTGGGATAATGCTCATGACCTCCTTATTATTGCATGCAAATGTTACAGGCCTTCGATGGGCCTGTTTTGAAACTGTATTTTTAACAGAAAAGCAGAGACAGGAGACATCAGTTGCATTTGATCTGCAGGCTCTTCCTCGTCTGATTTATTAACAGAATTAAACAGTTACTTTTCTTTTCATTCAGACACACACATTTCTCTTTAAACAACAAAAACACATTCAATTATGTCCATAGCTCAAACTCTTTTGGTTACCTTGCACTCTCGCAAGAATAAACTTACAAAATAATCACTGTATATGAGTGTCCTTATTTACAATAAATCTGTAACCAATTCTACTGCTGTTCAGCATCAAAAACATTTCTGTGCAGCACCATTAACACTGCAATTAACCTGCTTATGTCACCATTATACTTTCTTTATACTTTAACAGATTCAAACAATATATTACACTAATAACAATAAACAAAAATATTCTATCATTGCTCACAAACAGTTTACAATCATCCACAAACAGTATACATCAGACTATTTACATTTGACACATAAGAACTGGGTAGGTTCTAATCAACTATAACTTCAAATAATGTCAGGATAAAGTCAGGATAAAAGAAGTGTCTAAGAGCTGCATTTGTCACAAAATAAAACAGGTAATAAGACCAGCTGCCTATTTAGACTACGAGTGAAATGGCGGCTTCCATTACAAATGGTGGTATAGTTAGCTTTTTCTCAATCACTGAAAACACACTCTCTCACAACATTCGCGGTCTTTAACCAAAGACAGAAAAAGGTTACTGGCCTTTATATGTACATTGCCGTGAGCAAACTTAAAGTACTAACCTGTATTTTTAACAGAAAAGCAGAGACAGGAGACATCAGTTGCGTTTGATCTGCAGGCTCTTCCTCGTCTGAGGCACAGAAGCGTTGCAACGACCTATCGCAGTCAGCACTATCTCCCCCTTGTGGCAATGCCACGCAATTACATTGTCCATAACTCAATCTGAAAAGTGCCATACCACCATAAAATCAGGTCTTTTACATCAAAACAATTCACAAAAAAATTATAATTGTGACCATACACTTGTGGGCGTCACACAAATTTGTGCAAGCGCAGTTTCGCTTTTGCACAGACCTCTTGTGCTTCACAGACCAGCTGCTTGGTTCCCTGACTGAATCAATGCTGATTAGCCCGTCATCCACATAAAAGTTTTTGTGAATGAATCTGGCTGCTAGTGGGTAGTCCTTCTCTTGTTCCCTGGCGAGATACTTCATGCCATAGTTAGCACATCCCGGTGATGATGCCGCTCCGAAAATGTGTACTCGCATGCGATACTCCCTAGGCTCAGTATCTGTATTCCCGTCCTTCCACCACAGAAACCTTAAGAAGTCTCGATCCTCTGGGTTGACATGGAAGCGATGAAACATTTTTTCCACATCGCACATAATTGCTATTTGATGCTCTCGAAATCTGCACAAAACCCCTGCCAGAGCATTAATCAAGTCTGGGCCTGTGAGTAGGTGGTCATTTAAAGAGATGCCTTCGTGTTTAGCAGAGCAGTCGAAAACAACTCGAATTTTCTCCGGCTTCCTGGGATGATACACGCCATGGTGCGGAATGTACCATGTGTTACTACCTGTTGATGTGCCATCTGCTTCCTCTGCATCACCATCTTTAAAGACACTATTCATGAACTTTATGTAGTCTTCCTTGTACTTTGGGTTCTTATCCATTTTTCCTTTTAAACGTTTCAAGCGAAACATTGCAAGCTGTTTGTTATTTGGAAGCTGTGGGTGTTCTCTAAAAGGCAGAGGCATTTCTAAATGGCCTTCCTCATTGTAGTGAATGTTCTCATTCAGCATCTCTAGAAACTGAATGTCCTCTTGAGATACACTCTCTTCTTTATGGTTTGTGTCCAGAAAGTCATTTTCAAGCGCTTTAATCACAGAAGCAGGTGTGACAGATGGCAGCTCCTTTACTGTGACACGATGACAGATCCCTGCTGCTTCCATCGAACTTTTCCATGGCTTAATGGCTCCCACGATACTCCACCCTAAGTCTGTTTTTATTGCATAGGGATCATAATCATTTCCTGGTATGACTTCCCTTGGTTTTAGAGCTCTTGCACAGTCGTAACCAATGAGAAGAGCTATAGGACAGTCCAAGAGATCTGGCATTTCATTTGCAATGCTGAGTAGATGGGGCCACTTTTTTGCTGTCTCTCGAGTTGGAATACTGTGTTTCTCCAATGGAATGTACTCTTGAGTGTAAGTTGGTGGCAAGTCAATGTACTTTTCTGAGTTGTACCCTCTTACCCTCAGTCCATCTACTCTTTGACTAGGTACAATCGAACACCTGTCAGTCATTGTTGTCAGCTTTAGCTTCACTGGTTCCCTGCTTGCCTGTATCTTTTCACAAATATCTTGGTCAATAAATGTGTTGCTGCTTTGGGTGTCTAGCAGAGCATAAACCAATGTCTCTTGATTCTTCGCTGATGAAGAAAGCCACACTGGAACGATCATTGAAGTGCAATCATTGTTGCCCACTCTCACACTGCACGATACAGTGGCTGCATTCTCTTCTTCTGATGGTGTTTCAGGTTCGTCTCCCAGTGGAGGATCTTCATGGAGAGGAGAAGGGTGGCTTCGTCTGCAGACATTACATGTTGCTCTCTGTCGACAGTTTTTGGAAATGTGACCGACTCGCAGACAAGCAAAGCACATATTGTTGTCCCTAATGAACTGTTTCTTTTCTTCAAGTGGCATTGCTGTAAACTTTGCACATTTATAGATAAAATGATTTTGCTTGCAGCAGATACACTCAAGTTGCCTTTTGTTCTGAGTTGAGGGAAGGTTGGGCTTTGATTTTCTGTTGCTCTGAACTGTAGTAGTGTTCTTCACATCTTTAGACACATTTGCTGATGTCACCAGGACACTGGCCTTCAGACGTTTTTGTTCTTTCTCAGGTTTTTCAAATGTGTTTTTTAAGGCAAACAGAGAAGAAACTGGATTACATGCTATACGCGCCTCTTCAGCCACAAAGTCTGCAAATTCTGCAAACCCTGGATATGCCTTTTCTTCATCCAGTAATTTTGTGACATAACGATTCCAGCGGGTTGTGGCCCAATCAGGAAGTTTCAGCAATATTTTTTGATTTTCTTCACAATCATCTAAAACCTTGAGGCCTTGGACGTGGGGCATAGCATTCTTGCAAGAAATGAGGAAATCACTAAACTCTCTTAATTTAAGTGACTCCTTTGGTCCAATCTTTGGCCAACTGCTTAGTTTTCCCCTAAAGGCTCTTTGAACTACAAATGGGTGTCCATAGCGTTTTTTCAGAGCATCCCAAGCTTGTTTGTAAGCTTCCTCGTCACTTCGATAAAATGTCCCTTCTAAAACACAGAGAGCTTCTCCACCAATGTACTTCTTCAAGTAGAACAGCTTATGGGCTGAATCTGTGCAGCTAGTCTCGATAAGCGCCTTAAAGCAAGTGCTCCACTCAACAAATTTCAGTGGGTCTCCTGTAAATGTAAAAGGCTCTGGTACTGGAAGTCTAGACATTGCTAAGGACTCTTTTAATGCCTGCACCAGAGAGAGCTCACTTTCTTTTGGACCCACTTGAGTATCACAGTGAGGGGCGTGAACACTTTGTGAGGTCTGAATGAATTTACCTTCAGAGTGAGGAGGTGCAGTGCTCTGAGGAACTTGGGTGCATGGAGGACTGCTAAGTGGTTTAGGAAGCTGACTGAAAGACAAAGTACTCCTTACTTCACAATTTCTTATTTCAGCATTCATTTTTGATTCCTCTTCAGCATATACATTGTATTCTGCCTGAATGACCTCAAGACCTCTTTGATTTTCCAACATTTTCAGTTGCTCTTGTTGAGCTAATATCTCCTTTCTCCGGGCAGATATTTCCATTTCTCTGTTTATTTCAGCTTGCTTTGATGCCAGTCGTGCTGCTGCTTCTGCTTTCCTTGCAGATACATGACTTCCTTGCTGACTATGGCTGTGCTGGCTATTTCTTCCAGCTCTAGACACAGTTGAGCCATAAATTGATTCTGCACCTTCTCTTTGGAGTAATTGAAGGAGTGATTCTTTTACAGCTAATGCATCAAACTCTTTGTCAACATCTGCATAACGCCTTTTCAGAAGTATCATCATCTCAGCAGAAACTGAAGTACAGCTATCCATCTTTCTTCTCATATCTTGAGATGGTGTAGTCAGTGCACGTAAAGCCACATAATCTTGCTGTAGGTCCAACTCACATTTTTCTACTGACTTGATCATTTCAGCTAATTCTGCTTTAGAACATTCTTCTTTAAGTTTGGACCTAGTGAGCTGAATTTCTGCCTTAAAGTTTAAATATGTTGACATAAACTTTCTTTCTTTGCTTGTTATCTCCGTCTGTTTAAACTCACGCATTTTTTCTGTTAGTTGCCTTTGACGGTCTGTTCGTCTCACCTCTGCGTCAGGTTGAGATGATGGCTGAGGCAGCCCTATTTGTGTATTTCAAGGTCTCCATGAATTTCTCCTATGCGTGCTTCAATTTCTTCTCTTTCTGCATCTTCAAGTTCAGTTTCTAATTTCTTTTCTAACTGTGCCTTTTCTTCTTCTAAGGCTATAAGTATTTGCTCAAGGCTATAAGTTTCTTGTGTACTCTGCTCCATTACAATGTTTTGAACCAACAACTTAGAACAATAAAAGGAAACTTAACTAGAGTACACCACCTTAAATATTAAACATTAGCACAGTAATACACTTTCAATGAATGAACAAATGTACAATATCTACACCATACAATTTTCTTTTTGGCTTTTTCTTAGATCTCTTTATGCAGTTCAAACGTTTCTCTGATGTAAGAACTCACAGTCTACTCTTCCACGTGGGCTGTCGTCTTGGAAGCATGGCGTGCAGGGCTCTGGCTGCTCGCTCCATAACAGGCCACGTTTTTCACTGTAACTGCTCCTGAAGTTTTTTCATGTTCGAAGTAGAATAAAGGGCCATGCTCCAACTGATGTTTAGCCAGCATTTTAATCCTCTTTTCACCAGCAAACACCGTGAAAAACTATGGTGAAATGATCAATGAAAAACACGGATATTACATCAGCAGAACAAAAATTACAATTCAAATAAAACATACACACAAAGTAAATGCACCAACATACCGTGTGCGCCTTTCTACTGAACATTCAATGAGCAATTGTAGTCCATATCTTCTATATTTCCACCTTTACACAAGCCAGCATTCTCTTTCTGGCTCGAGCCTTCAGTCTCTGGTGACGTGTGCGCTTAATTGAGCATCACCCCAAAGCATGCGCACCACAAAGCGCCACACTCAGGTCCACCAGTAGGTGGCGACAACACAACACAAATACAGATTAAACACCCAACTTTTGAACATTGCAATCACATAATAATTACATTTCAATGCGACAGCTACAAAGAGGCCAGCTTGGCGTCAACATCAACACCAGTTCTGCAGCCACTGCTCAGCAGGTAATTATGATAACAACGTGTTCCCTAGGCGGCCTCTCTCTGATTTAGTTTCCAAGCACTTACCCTTCCTAAAATCTCCCCCCTGATAACATCTGCTATGATTACAAAGTCGAGATCCCTTTCAAAGAGCGCCCACTTATGTGCCTTTAATTTGGTGTACACTAACTTTCCCTCTCGTGACTACTCATTGAAGCTTCTCGTCTTATTGTGTACGCCTAGTTGAGATGTTGCACCCATTGGATTGTCATGACAATTCAGAAAATGCCGTGACATAAATGAACCCCACCTACCGACACCATCTGTTACGGAGCGCACCACTTGCTTTCTATTACCTTCCACTGTAAACACAGCTTTGCCGCATGGGGAAATACGCCATTTCATTGTGTCTGTTAACATCCAGTTTTAGCAGTGGGAATTTGGTCCTGAATGGAATCAACCGAGCTGACCCTGTGATTACCTCTGCGGTGCGGCATTTTCCTTGCCTGTCATCACAGCCGACCCTTTAATTGGCCAGAGCTGCTCTGCAACAGAGGCTAGGCTGTTGACATACTGAAGACATTTAAGATAATCCCGGAGATGTCTCTGTGATTTCCAAGATTACATCTTCAAAGGGGAAATGCGCCCGGCAGCCTGTACTTGAAAGGGAGCGAGATGCGGAGGGCTCTTGTTCTGAAGGAGGGGGTGGAATAGCTCAAGAATGCAATCATGGTTTTGGAGTGGAATAAGGCCTGTCCTGGCTAGCTAAGCTGGCAGGAGGGTGAGAGGATAGGAGGGGCGAAGGAGAATCAAACCTGAGAGAAAAAACACACCTGTCGGAAGGGGACAAAACACAGCGGGGCTGAGATAGAAGCCTCACCTGTGCGACCAGACCTGGGCCTGCCTTGTCAAGTTGTCAAGTTGAGATTAAATAGTTATTCATTTCCTCCAAATGAACCAACTTTTTTTTGCCTAAGAAAACAGACTTAAATGCTTCAAAGTGTACACTTTTATATTTGATTGTGTCATGGTGCTGAGGTAGAAATCAAAGCTTCTCAAGCCTGAAAGATACGGTCGTTGCTAACAAGGTTTGGGACAAAATATTTCTCTGGTTGTTGCATAGCACTTTTCTACTTAAGCACTTACCAAATGCCTCACACTCAGATGAACACACTAGAAAGCAACTTGGGGTTTTGCCCAACAATACGAAGTAGTCAGGGATCGAACCACCAAACTCCTGAGGTACATACACCCTTAATATGGCCGTGATATACCGATATATGCTCACGCTTCCTCTTGTGATATATGTGTGTGTGCAGCTAATACAATAAAATCAACCTTTACTTTTTTGCCATATTGTTACATTTTCATGGAACAAAACACTGAACTACCCTTTCCAGTCCTCTTCACAATAAAAGTCCAACAGAAATAATACTGGTACTTTTTCTGCTCCCTTACTTCCAATGGGTCACCGCATGTTTGATTTGGCACAGATTTTACACCTCACATTTATCCAGGCTTGGAACCAGTTTGTGTCTCTTCCTGCTCTCAAACCAGGGATCTTTTATGAGTATGATAAAGTCTGTTAACCACTATGCTATGAAGTCACCATAATTAAAAAAAGAAATAAGTGAAGTTAGTTCTGGTGGAAAAACAAAGAACCTCATGGGGGAAAGCAAAGAAAAGCAAAAAAAAATTATTATTAAAACTGAATGATATACACAAGCACTAACACCACATTTCAGTGAATACATAATTTGTTTTTCTTTAGTTACACAGATCATAAACTACAAGAAATTAGAGTACTGTAATGTATTGAGATTGCAGATTTGCTTAAGCTGGGAGCAGCGTGGAAACCGGAGACCACAGGACGTGAATGATATTTGGCGACTTCAAGTGACTACAGGTGAAATAGCTTCCAGGCAAGCGACTGGAGCATCTACTAATAAGAGGATAGCATTTATTGACAGATGATTTGGATGTAAATACATTAGAGAGTCACGTAGGCAAACAGAAACTGGAATCTCCACAAGCGAGCAGACGTAGCTTTAGTTTTCATGGGGATATATCCCAAGCTATCCTGTAACTCCTGTCCATATTTCCAGTTCTGACCCACTGATTGGGACCCCCTTCTGTGATGGTTACTTTGAGGTTAAATAAAGCCAGTTGCCCAGTGGATCCACTGACACACCTCTCAGTTAAAAAAATTGAATGGCCTGACTGCTAGATGCCATTTGTTTTATATCTGATCATGCATGCATGTACATTCGCTATTGGAAAGGAAGCTTTACGGGTTGTCTCCTTTAGTCTTGAAGACTATAAACAAAGGTACAACTAAACTGTGGCTAGGAGCCATGGACTGTCCTGCGATATTTTAGAATCAAGCTGAACTTTACAATGAACTGAATGCTGGCAAAACTCAGTCCCTGAGTCACTTAATCACTTGAGAAGCAATTTAAGTGTCTTTATACCATTTGTTTTTAGAGTGCAGATATTTGCAGAATATGCTAGATTGAGTCCACACCACCAAAATCGGTTACAAATGTCATTATCTTAGGTCCATCCACTCATGGTGCGTGCCAAGTAAAGTTAAGAGGGCAGATTTGTCCTCTGCACACGACCCGTTCTGACAATGAAGGACTTGGGCGCTGTAACTCCAGTGAACATGACTTCACTCCTGTGCAGCCTCCAGGCAGCTCTCTCCCACAGAGTGTTTACTGCATCATCACAAAGCATTTTTAGATCCAGTGCATGACATCTGCAATCAGCCGTGAGCCGCTGCATCTACGCAGAAGACCCGAAAGAAAAACGGTAAATCGAATGCGCCACGTCAAATTAATTAGGAAGTATTAAATAAAAGCAAGAAATTATGACTCATATCTGCAACAGATGTCAGCAGTGACATCCTGTGTGGCTGTGAGCACCTCTTAATGACTCATGGAAGTGTTCGCTATGTGTACTACTACAGGTAGCTGATCAAACTTTAAACAAGGGGAAAGTTCAGAGGTTCCAAAAGAGACTTCTTCAAAGAGTGACACATTCGACTTCTTCAAGGCCAAGAAAACGTCCTCCTACAGCAAAGATGGTCAGAGTTTGGCCACTCGTACAATAGATGTGAGTTTTATCAACCAAAATGTTTTCAACAGATTGAGCACGTTTTGTTTCAGACATTTTTGTTTAAGGTAAGCTTAGAAAATCAGATGATTAAGGTTTTTATAACTACAGATTTCTCAAAATAGCCTTTTCTACTTCAGATATAGTACATCCTTAGTTTTGGGTATTATGAAAAATAAATACAACCCCAATTGAATTTGCTGAACTGGTATTTATTAGAAAAATAATCCATGGTACCAGGCCATAGGTAAAGACAAAAACAGAACAACATCCAGCTGAGTCAGGATCAGCCGATATTTGGTCTAAGGGATTGGTGGATCAAATCGGACAAATAGATTCATTTATTATTTTCCATAATATTTGCGAAGAGTTTGGTGGACATGGTGTATTAGCCTTTCAGTTTGTAGCCCTATAGCTATTCATAATGTTTATTATTCACCTGGATTTAATTTGGAGAAAAAAAATGGATTTAAAATGTATTTTTTGTGTATGAGTAAAAAAAAAAGTATATATTCATATGTTTGAATGAGAGTGTCAAATGTGCTGTGGGAACTAAAAATGCACCAGAGTTGACAGATTTATTTAGAAACCATGAATTAACAAGAATAGCAGTGTGAATATGAGCATGGGTGTTACTCTTTGGAGAAAACATTTAAATTCATGGAGAGCATCTCTCAGAGATTAGTAATCTGGCAGCTTTTATAGGGCCTGAGAATACTGGCCCCAGATACTTTTCGTCAGTTCACATGGAAGACTCTGCTATTAATTGCAAAAAGCAGTACAATGTAACCTTATTACCACTTTGTTTGAATTGTTCTTAAGGAATCTGCCACTGAATTTATCAGAGCATCATGTGGAACACCAAAATCCAAGGCAGACTGCAATTTAAGCTATTCATAAAGTACATATATAAAAATGGCTATAGTGACAGAATAAATTATAACATAATTCATGTATCGATATGCTTTTATTTACTTTAAGTTTTATGATAAATGATTATGAGACTTGCACTGACTTTGAATTGTAGTGCATCAACAGTGAAGACATGAAAACCCCAAGAAGTCTTACAAACCATACTGCCAGAACAACAAAGATCAAGGTAATATAGTATACCATTCTGACATTTTCCAAAATAAAAAAATATGAATATATTCACTGACATTTACTCTCCTGTAGTCCTACAGAGTAAGGACTCCCCCTTCTGAAAAGTCAGCACAGTGGGGAAAGAGTGCCATTGAACTTCCAAGTGATCTCTTGGTAAACAATGTTTTTTTGTTGTTGTTTTTTTCAGGGGTGGGGGGGTGGGGGCTTGTTAATATTTAAAAGAAATAATGCCATAAACCTTGCAGGTTATGTGAATGTGATTTTACCATTTCTGCAAGTTCACTAGGACAGATTAATGTGTATTCTTTTGTTCCTTTTCTTGATAGACATTTACAAATGTACCTGCACGAAAACGTCCAGATTCACAATGTAAATTGGCGTATAATATACTTGCTTTGATTTTTAAAAATCCCTATGTGTGTGTATGTGTGTGTTATTTTTACAGAATCGGAGCCCACTCATTCCACCAGGAAACTTGAAGGTGGCTAAAAGAATGAGAGATGCTGGTTGGACAGCTGTTGCTGGCTGTGCCAAAAAAAGGAAGACTGATGAGAAGATTTTTGCCTAAGTATGGCTGTTAGGTCAGATTAGCAGTAATAACAATATTGGTGTCATGGTCCTGGGTCGTGCGACCCAGTGTTTGAGTTTTGGTTTATTTTGATGTTTATTGTTTGTTTAGGTTAAGTTATTCTAGCTCATTTGTTATTATATTACCCTTGTGTTAAGTCTCCCTTGCCCTTCATGTGTTTTATGTCTGTGTGTCTTGTAGTTAGTCTAAGGAGCTTGGAAAGAGCTTGGAAAGAAAAGCGTCTGGACTTCTTTAAGTTGCTTGAAGACGTTTCACCTCTCAGCCGAGAAGCTTCTTCAGTTCTAAGGGTCAAATGGTGGAGAGTCCCAGATTTAAACCCAGTGGGAGTTTCCCCCCAAAGGGGGACAAAGGACCCCCTGATGATCCTCTACCTAATCACATGAGCCAAGGTGTGAAAGCGGGTGTGGGTCCTAATCAGCCAGAGTTTTGGGTGCGCTCATTGTGAAACCTGGCCCCACCCTATCATGTGATTTCCTGAGGTCAGATGGCCCAGGATGTGAGTGGGCGTTAAGGCGTCTGGGAAGGGATCTCAAAACTGGATTATAGATGGCAGACAGTTGGTGTCGTAAACCACCACCTCTGTTCAACGATGGTCGCTCACAGTGGACGTAAATGGCTTCTTTCACTCCTCTTTCAAACCATCTGTCCTCTGACCCTGACTCTGACCATCTGACCCTTAGAACTGAAGAAGCTTCTCGGATGAGAGGTGAAACGTCTTCAAGCAACTTAAAGAAGTCCAGACGCTTTTCTTTCCAAGCTCCTTAGACTACAATGACCTGGATGACTGAGAACCTTCACAGACATATTGCCGTTCATGTAGTTATTTCTGCCATCTTCCTCTGTACTCAGTCTCCCTGGTTTCTGTGTCTACGTGTCATGTTTCATGTCTATGCAGTTATGTTAAGTTCATGTCATGTTTTATCTCCATGTCTATGTCTCCGTGTTTTCTGTTTTATTTTGGAAGAGTCTGGTGTTCTTTGTTAGTCATAGTCAGCTTTCATAGTTTATTCCCAGTTAGGTTTCTGTTTAGTTATTGCTCGTGTGCTGCCCTCGCTCTTGTTTTATTCATAATCATCAGCCACAATAAAAGGCTCGCTTTTGTTTAAGCTCACTCCCGTATCCTCATTTGTGTTCGCACCTGGGTCCACCACACACATCTCCGCACGGTCTGTCTCCACAAACCGTGACAATTGGTAGATATAGCTCTTATATTTATACTTAAACCTCATAAAATATATTAAATAAGAAATTTAAATTACTTCTGTCTTATTGGTAATATCATTATAACATTTTTTATAACTTTATTTCCTTTAGCGTGTTAACCTTCTGAAATGTACAATCACATAATCAAAGTGTTTTGCTCTTGTTTGTTTGTTGTTATCAGTAGAAAGCTTTGTTTTTAACCCTAGAACACTATCGCCGGGTGATTTATACCCGAGAAAATACATTTACATGATTTCTCCCTCCTCAAGCTGTTTGCGTGTCGAGGAGCCTGTGCCTTCACCACGGAAGTCTCAAATGTCCCAGGAATGGGTGGACCAAAGACCAGCTTTCCAGAGTCATTATTTTGTTTTAGGAGGTTTATTTTTCATTTTGTTAGACATGGCACAGTTGAAAGTAAAAGAAGACCACTCTAATTTGTCATGTGTTGTCATATTTTGATAAATTTGATTACTTTTCATTGGTTATATTATATCGGGTAAAAATCACCCGGCACTAGTGACCGTGTTACTATTTATAGCGATAGTGTTCTAGGGTTAAGAGACACATTTTTACTTTTCTCACGACATTTATAAAGACAGCATAAGCTTTCCAAGCACATCACACCAAAGTACAATTTCTTTTTTACTTTTAGATGTATCACCCATGTCACTTTGTTTATTCCATAACCACATTCATTCTCGTTCTAAATTCTTTTTTTTTCTGGTTCACTGTTGATAATTCATTATGCCAATTAAAAAATAAATCTGATTTTTAGGGGTTTGCCTTATGATGGTAAACATGCCACTGACTGCAAAAAAAAAAAAAGGAATTTTGTGAAAAAGTCAAAAGGCTGTTTAACAAGGATGTAATACTCCACTGTGTCTTGTTTTTTCTTGAATCTAAGATAGAAATACGGTAATGTTTTTATGTGCTGACATAATTTATTTAACAATTAAGTCTTAATGTCAGCTATAGTCTTGTGTATTGTAGATCTTTTTTGATGCTTAGTTGTGACACTGTTATAGACTGTTGAGTGAAAGTTTCTAAAACTAGATGAACTTACTTCAGCATCAGCAGTTTGAGAAAACAACTCCCTTTACAGAGGTCCGTTCTTCGTACCTCGCTCACTACATCCAAGATCAAATCATCGCGCTAACTTTGAGCTCGCTAATCCGGTTCTCCGAACACACCTGTTGTTGACGATTAGTATAGCTGGATGAAGTAATCTGAGATCACTGGGTGGCTTAAAAGGGGCTACGCATCGATAGTAGAAACATTGATCGGCAACCCTGTGATTGGTCGGCGAAGATGTCGAAGGAGCGCGCTCAGTATTTCACGGCAGCAGACCAAGAACTCTTGATTGAGGGATATCAGGAGTTTCAGAGTTTAATTAAAACGCAGGGGAACACTGCAAAGGCTGCAAAAGCAAGGAGAGAGGGCTGGCAGAAAGTTGCTGACAAATTAAACTCGTAAGTGATCCATGATATTACATTATATCATGTGATATCATATTATACCACATTATATGCACCCTAGACAAAGTGAATCTGTGAACTAAGGTGTGGGTCTATTAGGTTATGTTGTCATCATCCTCGAGTTGGGGGATTTGTGTTCATACAGAAGTGATTAATTAGTCATTGTCAATTGTTTATTTGTCCTGTTCTCATTGTATGATGAATTATGATGGCTGTTTGGTAGCCGTTTGCATACTATGCATACTCTCTCTCTCTTCATATGTGTGTGTGGACAACAGTCTTATGTTAATTAATGATGTTTTAGAGGGAGTGTTTGCCCAGGGCGCCAAACAGGCTAGGACCGCCACTGCTCTTAACATTGAAACTGATTGTCACAAATATACTCACACCTACTGTATCAAAGAAATTAAAAAAAGACATTTGATTTTTTTTTGATAGAAATAAATCAGTTTCTCATCCACTTTTGATGATCAAAAGACTGACCTACATCCATCTTAAATCATCCTGATTATGCATTTCTCACCATTTTATCTTATATGAAAATAGAGGGACAGTCAGAAGATGTTTATTTACCAGACTCTGATGCAATGATTGTCTTGTTCCCTCTTCTCTCTGATTCAGTTCAAACACTGATTGCAGTGTCAGCTCACTGGAGACTTTAGCATTAGTTGTACTTCTTACTCACACTGAACTGGGGAGAACAAAACAAAACATCATCTGTAAAAGATTATATCCAGTCTGTTAATCTGCATCGATATACTTTTCTTGTAATTACTGATCATGTATATAATGCGTCTGTCTGTCAGCGTGAGCAAGAGATCTCAAAATAATGCTTGATTTTCAGCTGTTATACGTTTCTTTTAATAAAGGGAGGAAAAAAATCTTCCCTACTATGGTCTTTTAAGGTCCCAAAAAGAAAAATAACCACTAGAGGTCGCCACTTTCCCACGAGAACATAAGGTCAGAATTGTGCGTCTGTGTGTGGAGGAGGTGGTGCAGGGCATGTTTGGCACCGCCTACCACCTGTCAGACTGCGTTCAGGGCGCAATCCCAGAGCGGAGCCCTTACCTCTCAGAGTTGGGGAGTGTGTCCAGGTGTAACCGAAAATGATACGCTGCAAGATGGCGATTGCGCGACTCGTAGCCTGTTTTGTGCTTTACAGCAGCCTAGGTGAGTTTCCCCCCGCTTATTCACAAAGCTATTATCATATCGGAGTCGGCTAGGTGCGACTACAGTCAAGTTAAATCCGAGCTGTCACAGTTCTTTCAGCGCTACGAGCCGACAAGGACGTTTTTTAACGTTAGCTTGACGTGTAAACGGGAAATGTCAGGAAAACGTTTTGGTTGTGTTTTGTGGCGTTTTAACAGTTTAACAGTCTGCTCATTATCGATTGAAGATTGTAGTTGTCAGAACACTCTTGACGTTTTGATTTATTTTTTTTGCATGATTTTAGAAACGTGTAACCTAGCCTAGAAATCATACATGTCGCGTGCTCACTTGTGCCTAATTTCTAAAGAAATTTCCAGAATACAAACAATGCAACTTTGGTATAAAAAGACGGCAGCCACATGGTGGAGACCTGTGGTACACAGAAACTCGGGCCTGTGAATAATACATATTTAAAATGATTTGTCTTTTTGGTTGGTGCATATATGTATATGCATCATATACATTAGAGGCTGCTTGAATTTCATTTTATTGTAGTTTGACCTCTCCTGATCACGTGGTGATTGATCGATAGTGATGGTGAGTGGGTTGCCATGAGTGAGGCAGGTCGAGGGCAGCGGTGTAAAGATGATGTGCAGCAGCAACAGCTAGAGATTTATAAGTAAGTAATGAGGACACGCAGAAGAGCATTCTGAATGAAAAACCTGTTGAACCTCAAAGCAGATGGACTACAGCAGCAGAAGATCATGTGCCACCCCTGTCAGCTAAGAACAGGGGTCCGTTCTTCGTACCTCGCTATGTAAGTTAGCCGGATTTGAATGTTGACGATTTCGCGTGATCTTGGATCGTTCGGTTCTCCTCATCTGGGACTTGCTGTCATAGCAACAGATCCGTAAGCGTAAGCCTGCTCGGGAGCAGGTTTACTTTATGTAAACAGGATTAGATCGCGGCCACTCAGGTATGTCCGCTGCAGTTATATGAAACCAAGAGCGATATTTCGCCACTGTGTTACCATAAATAAATATCATCAATGTAACTAAAGATAATGCAGCATTTGATTCTTTTATTGATTTCATACAGATACATACAGGTCATTTCCGAAAAAAAGGGAAATGTATTATTAATCATTCTATTACATGTAGTAGATCATGTATAATTCATATTTTAGAGTAGTAATAGTAAATTACTACGTGCAATCAAGATGAGAGACCACGACTATAAAAGCGAAGGTGGATTTGGGAAGTCTGTCGCAGCCATGTCCTGTCCGTTTGTACGCGAGCAAGGAAGGTGCAAGATTGATAAGGAGAGTTTACAGAATTTATATATATATATATACTTACTGTACTGTATATACTTACTCCCGACTTACTGTGCATGCTTCAGCCACCCCTTGCATGGGAACAGGTAAAAGTGATGGAGTGTTATGTCAAACTACACACAAAAAAACCCACAATGTCAATAAATGTCACAGTACAAAAAGGGGTGTGACGAGGGGGTACAGGACCACCACCTGTCTTTATTTGTTCTGCCCTTTTCTTGGTTGCTGTTATAAACAAACAAACAGATTATTTCAGGGTCTCTTGTCATAGACTAAAAGCAATATAAGTGATAAATATTACCATTCAGTAGAATATTCTTATATTTCACTTTTAATTTTTCCCATGTTCTAGTGGGTCCTGTTGTGGCTCTAATGTGAAAGAGGATATGATGTAATATAATATAATATAATGTGGTATAATATAATATCACATGATATAATGTAATATCATGGATCACTTACGAGTTTAATTTGTCAGCAACTTTCTGCCAGCCCTCTCTCCTTGCTTTTGCAGCCTTTGCAGTGTTCTCCTGCGTTTTAATTAAACTCTGAAACTCCTGATATCCCTCAATCAAGAGTTCTTGCTCTGCTGCCGTGAAATACTGAGCGCGCTCCTTCGACATCTTCGCCGACCAATCACAGGGTTGCCGATCAATGTTTCTACTATCGATGCGTAGCCCCTTTTAAGCCACCCAGTGATCTCAGATTACTTCATCCAGCTATACTAATCGTCAACAACAGGTGTGTTCGGAGAACCGGATTAGCGAGCTCAAAGTTAGCGCGATGATTTGATCTTGGATGTAGTGAGCGAGGTACGAAGAACGGACCCCAGGAAATGGATAAGTTCACCAAAACTGTACAGCAGAAGATTGGAAAAATGTTTACTGATTTGATCTGATGATGGTAGAGTCTGAATTTGGTGTAAGCAACCAGGAAGCATGGATCCATCCTTATATCACTATTCAGGCTGCTGCTGTTGCTGTAATGGTGCTGGAGATGTTTTCTGGGCTCAGTTTTGGCTGCTTAATACCAAGTTTGTGTGATTTAAATGCCTCAACCTACCTGTGCAGTTTTAACAATGTCCACCCTTTATAACCACAGTGTACTCATCTTCTGAAGGCTCCTTCCAGTAGGGCAATGCACCATGTCACAAAACTCAAATCATCTAAAACTGGCTTCTTGAACATGACAATCACTTCACTAGGGCTGCCACGATTAGTCGACTAGTCACGATTACGTCGACTAATAAAATCGTCGCAACTGATTTAATAGTCAACGCGTCGTTTGAAGCTTTGTAAGATCACAAAAGACGCAGGAATAAGTAGTAGGATTTAAGAGTGTAATAACGGACTGAAACAGAAGATGGCAGCACTGCATGTAGAAGGATGCCAGCTGCGGTTAAACCCCGAAGGAGACAAAGTAGCTCTGTCCCAGAATTCATAGCGCAGCCCAGCTCAGTTTGCAACAATGGCGGCAGCTAGTTAGTTCTAATATTACTCTTATTATTCTTTCTGAGTCACAAAATAAACGTTTAACATATTTTCAGGCGAGAATGTAGCTGTGTAAACCTCAAATATCTGCTCAGTTTATCAAGACACCACATATTTTCAAAAGCGCTCCGATGTTTTCGGAGACGTCTGTTACCCACTAGCTCGATAGCTAGCCGGGGGCAAGGCTCACTAGCGCCCGTGAGAACACCGGACTCCCGGCAAATCGTTTTCAAACCCACCGCTGTCTTTCGCTACTCAGGTTAAACATATATGAGTCACTTAGATAACTTACAAATGTTATTGTTTGGCTTTTTTTTAGTATTTTATTTGTTCCTGAGTAAATCGGTTTGGCTGAGATTAAAGTTATAGTTTTTACACAGCTGAGTCAAGCAGACAACTGATTATCAGAAGTACTCCGGTGTCCTGTTATATTTTAGATAGTAAGGAGCAGACAGCTGAGTTTATTAAACTCCACCGAAACATTCTGCAAATGTCATTAAAATTTAATAAACTATCATCTTATCTTTATTTTTAGTTAGCACAGACCTTAAACACTTAAAGCTGTAAGCTAATGATAGTTATATAAGAGCAGATGCATGCTGGTGCAATAAGCTGTACGTTTTACGTTCAATGGATGATGATCTGATTAGTCGACTAATGGCAAAAATAATCGGTGACTAGTCGACTATCAAAATAATCGTTTGTGGCAGCCCTACACTTCACCATACTTAAATGGCCTCTACACTCACCAGATCTCAAGAGCTTGTCTCAATGAATGCCTTTGGCATGTGGTGGAACGGGAGGTACAGATCCCACCCACCTTGTTGAACATATGTCTGAAGAATTCAAGCATTCCTAAAAGTAGGATTTCATTAAATGCTTTGTCTTGAATGATTGTTCAGGAGCAATTGATACATTTTTCTGTCAATACATGATAGATTCCCATTTCCCACACGCACAAAAATGTATTCAAATTGCTTTTTCCAAGGTCATAAAGTTTACAATCATATATGAGAGGCAGGAACCAGAGGATATCTGGTATTTTAGTGTTTAAAACACATTTTATCAAACATGAACATTCTCCAAAATTTGAATCTGTTTATCTGGACGTAGCGTTTTGTGGGAGAAACGTTTCGTCACTCATCCAGGTGACTTCTTCAGTCTCAGCTGCTATTTGCTATTTTATTAATTTATGTAATTTAAGCTGCGTTGTTGTAGGTTGCGATAAATGAGTTATATTTTATCTGTCTTGTGCTTTATTGGGACTTCATTTATATTTCATCTGTCTGAGGTGCTGCTTGTCATTATGTCACGTGCGTAGCTTGAATGAGCAGTTTATTTCCTCCCAGTTCTTATAACAGCATAACCAGCTTAATCAAATCTGCTTGAGTGTTGAGTTGTTCTATTACACAGTCACTCCAGTATGCTGTGAATCCCAGTGCTGAATGTGGCTATTTAAAAGCCAGTTTCTCTCAGAACTGACTACCACCCATCCCTGTCCCTGCAACAAAAAGTTGTTGATCCAGTGAATCTATAAAAAGCTTTTTCCAGTCCAGTCGCAGCAAGTATGCTGAAGACAGTGGATGGAGCGAGGAGGACCATAGACCTACTTTGTCTTTGCATTAGAATGACAGAGGGATTAAAAATGAACCCCTGTTTGCTTTCCAGCAAGCGCTGAGATTATTTTCATAATTCAGAAACATTGTCTTCTCTTCAGCCTGCACCGTGTCACGGGGGAAGAGAGGCCACCAAACATTGTTGTCTGCGTGCTTTTATTTTAAGCTCGCATTAGTAATTAGTTATACATTGTCATGTTAATTAACTGTGGTTACTCTTTCCCACGTCCTACATTTTGCATTATTTCGAAGAGAGATGACAAATATGGAACGGCAGCACTGCCATAATGAATTAATTAAATACACCATTAAATAATGTGCCAAACCTTGTCTACAAGGAGTTCATTAAAAATATGTGGCACACTTATGTCAGCTATATTTGTCAGTCTAATCCAGTGTTTATTAGGCAACATGCCCGGTTGATAATGTCTGCTAATGAAAATGCTCGCGTGTCCAATCGGGGTTACTCAGCGTTTACTCCTGTGGTTTTTTTTGCTCCACAGGTCACATTCCATCATCACTTGGGGTAATCGTCGAGACCACGGACAAGATTGTTTGGGCAAATGAGTTTAAGCGTGAGTTGAACAAAAATCACACTAACCTATTTAACCAAGGTACCGTTTCCTTTTTCCAGGTTTAGCCTGCCTCTCTTTCATTCTGTCATGCGTTCTGTTTTCTTCCCAGCCACCGAACTGACCTGCTTAATAGAGTCCATCTCGACAAACAACCCAAGGATCGAGTGGAAAAAGATTAAAAATGGTGTTTCCAGTTTTGTGTACTCTCAAAACAAGATAACAGGTAAACCTCTTGGAAACTGTCTTTGAGAGAAACCAGTGGAGCACAGTGTTTCAAAGCAAAGTCGCAGCACTCAAAGCTTAGCTGAGTGAATGCTACCTTGAAAGACCTTGGCTCAGAATTCTGTTTTTAAGACGTGAAGTCACGCTGTGTATTTGAATGAGCATTTCTCTCTCTCTCTGTCGTTCTCCAAAAGGGGACTTGGAGAACAGAGCTCAGCTCATAGAGCCGGCCAACATTCTGATCTTCAAAACCACTCGATCAGACACAGCAGAGTACCGCTGCGAGGTGACCGCCATCGATGATCAGAAGGACTTTGATGAAATACTTATTAGTCTTGAAGTAAGAGGTATGGAGAGCAGAGCTAAAAGCCACTGCATGTCTATATATTCAACCCTCAAAAGTTCTAATCACACTTTGTTCTTATGATCGAATAGATATTAAGATTATGTGGCAGTTTATACATTTTACACTCAATTTACTTCTGAAATATAACGCTACATCATGATTGCTGTCACTGTGAGGTTGCCATGCATCTAACCGTTTAACACCCACTTACATAAATCACTCAGGATATCTGGGGCTTGTGGCGACCTTATAACAATTCCAACTTTAACCTTACGTATCACTTGATGACAGTTCTTTGTCACCATACAGTGGCAGAGAACACACTTCACCTCAGGAAGTCGCAGACTTGTCTTTAGACACGGAGCCTGTAGCAGACCCTGGCCTGCACACAGAGTGCCAGCAGTGTTTGCTGTATGTGGCATAACCACTGCCTGTATGTAAATTGTGCACCACTATGGACTCTATGGACAATAACTCTGTGTGTCTGAAAAGTGAAGCCAATGTGGATGCTCTTTAAACCTGCAGGTGGCAACACTTCTGGTTGCAAACAGATTGTGTGGGAGTCAATGAGGAAATCACCCACTTGATCTTTGAGCTCAGTCAACAGTTTCCTGATTCATTTTATGGACGTATTTGCTACTTTTAAATCCTGGCCTGCAAAGTATGCTGTTAATTCTATAAATTATGATTTCATTAAGATGAAAATTGAAAATAAGGCAGATCTAACTGTTTCTCAGTTAGAACGCTCACTCATGACCTCTGGTTTCAAAGCACAAGATAATGAATTCAAGGCATAAAGACAGAGACTGTAGAAGCGACATCTATCACGTGTCCATCTTTCATGTTCAGTGTGTGAACATAAATACGGTACTTTAGAACAGTCTTCTTCCAGATGAAATGTTATCCTTTAGCCATTTAATTCAATTCAATTCAGTTTTATTTATATAGCGCCAAATCACAACAAAAGTCGCCTCAAGGCGCTTTATATTGTACAGTAGATCGCACAATAATAAATACAGAGAAAAACCCAACTATCATATGACCCCCTATGAGCAAGCACTTTGGCGAGAGTGGGAAGGAAAAACTCCCTTTTAACAGGAAGAAACCTCAGACAGAGCCAGGCTCAGGGAGGGGCGGGGCCATCTGCTGTGATAGAGATTGACAGACCACGTGACTTTCGTGCATTGCATGCCGGTAACCCGAGGCAAAACAATCCAAGTACCGCATCAAATGCAAGCATTTGCAGCACCGCAAAACGTTCATTCTCCGGTTCCAATACCTTCTTGGTTTTTCTTTGCCACACAAAAAAGGAATGTACAAAACGAAGGAGAACAACGGCGGTCCGTACAAAGACAGACTCGACGAAAAGGCAAAGAAAAGATACGAGGAAAAAAATCAAAGGAGTGAAAGGGTCAGACCCTTACGAGCACACAGAGTGGACAAAAGACGTTAGTGTGCTGCCCACTTTCACCACGATCATATTTATAATTATATGGTTCTTGGAGTGAGTGCATACACTCATGAAGTCTAACTTCAGGTCACTGCAACAAGCCCAGGTACAGTTTACCGACAGATGGGTGCAGGACCTTGAAATGCACCGTGTAGAACGAAAGACCATCATACGTATCATAAGTTTACCAGTCTCACAAATCGTCTTCATAAATACACATTCGTTAACCGTTTATTAATATAACCTTTGAGCTCAACAGTAATTAATTAGTAGTGGAAATGACTTCAGGTACGCATCACAGAAATGTAGCAGTGACAATAATATTGTATGCTGTAATCGCACTGGACAATTAGTGATACAAAACAACTGTTTTACCCTGTGAATAAAAGTATATGTTTTTGTCAATGTACCGTGGTAATAAACGCAATATTGTTGGTTGGGGTGAGAGAAGGAAGACAGGATGAAAGACATGCTGTGGAAGAGAGACAGAGATTAATAACAGATATGATTCGATGCAGAGAGGTCTATTAACACATACTGAGTGAGAAAGGTGACTGGAAAGGAAAAACTCAATGCATCATGGGAATCCCCGGCAGCCTACGTCTATTGCAGCATAACTAAGGGAGGATTCAGGGTCACCTGGTCCAGCCCTAACTATATGCTTTAGCAAAAAGGAAAGTTTGAAGCCTAATCTTGAAAGTAGAGATAGTGTCTGTCTCCCGAATCCAAACTGGAAGCTGGTTCCACAGAAGAGGGGCCTGAAAACTTAAAGCTCTGCCTCCCATTCTACTTTTAATTTAGCACATAAAAGTATCACTTTCAGCAGTGTGTAAATGCTACACAACATTCAGCAGCCTGATGTGAATCTGTGCTTTTGTGTGTAGTGAAACCTGTTGTACCACGGTGCAGCGTGCCAGAGGCCGTCAAAGTGGGAACATCAACAGAGCTGCGGTGTCTGGAAAATTTTCCCGCTTTCCCGCTCCTCAGTACCGTTGGTTTCACAACAATGAAGAGCTTCCACAGGATCCCAAAAACAGCGCAAAGTTTGCCAACTCTTCCTACAGCATCAACCCCGACACCGGAGGCCTGGTACAAAAATGACAAGCATCCTGTTGTTGCTACATTTATGACTTTATCATTTCAGTTCCTATTGTCTGTGCAAAATATCTCTGGAGGCATGGCAGCACTGTGTTTACTAATTATTATAATTGTTAAATGAATAGATGTAAACTTCTTCTCCCTGCATGTCTGTTCTATTTGTAGACAGGACTAAATTAAACCTTAAGCATTATATGACTAAGAGCAAGATTAACCCTCGTGTGTAAAAAGAGCCAGTAAGAACACCTATCCAAAACCTGGCATATGGAACAAGGATAATGTTGCATTTAAAGCCAAACTGATGTGTTTCCAGGTAAAAGTTTAGCATCTGGCAGGAATTTAACCATGTTATAAAACATAGGGCGATGCCCTCTACTCTAAAATCTTACAGCAGTATTAAAAGCAGCCCGTAAAGCAGGGCTCTAGACTAACTTTTTGACATGGACGCACCGGTACGCCTAACTTAAAAAAGTTAGGCGTACCGGCACAAAAGTTAGGCGTACCGGCACAAAAGTTAGGCGTACCGGCACAAAAGTTAGGCGCACTCAAATTTTCCAACCGCTTCGCTTAACACCGCAGTTTTACATGTGCACCTTCTTTGGGGGGAGGTCCATACAGACAATATTCATTTCTAAATTATTAACTAACAATGTTGTGCTTAAAGTGCTTTGTCAATATTGTAGAAAATGTTAAACTTAATCATCATCTTGGCCTCCTCTGACGACCTGTTTGCTGTTGCATGCTGCTGAAAGGCAGTGGGGAGAGGGGACACTTGGGCAGTGCATTTATTGCAGCATGAAGTGTGTTTTCTGGATACACTGCTGCTTTTTCAGCATTCAAAGATTGATGGCACCGTGTCAGAGCTGGCTATGAATTTCAGACGGATCAGGCCTTAACTTAACAAAAAAGTTATCAATAGTTCTTTTCATCTTTTCTTATTACCCACAGCTACATCCACTTCTGTCAGGCCTAGGCTGCTCACTAGGGCTGGGTATCATCACTGATTTCTATAATCCATTCGATTCTGGTTCTCAAAGTCCTGATTCGATTCAATTTAGCCTCAGACAGTCAGAAATATTATAATTCTGATCATTTATCAGTACTGATACATGTGAGACTTCATCAGAATTGTGAACATCACAGAAGATGCCTTTGTGTAAAAGTAACTGAGAATAAAACACAGAAAAACATGAAGGAGATTTTCCTGGTCTGGCGTTTTATAGCAGATAACCTTAAAAATATTCTGCAATATTCTGCAATTTTGCATAATTTTAAGAAGTTTAAATTTCTTCAGTATTGAACAGCAGAAATTAGGCTTTCTTGTCGGACGTCATTTACATGAAAAAAGAAAAAGACAGCGCTGTAAACAACGGTAGACTGGTGGGTAATAAGCGAATGAATAATCCAGAAAACAGAGATTTGAGATGGGAAACTGTTCTTGAAGTACACACAGGGAGCTGTGTAGGAAGTGTAATTTTTATCGTGGGGAAGCAAAACAGCAAAAGTCAGAGGGAATTCATGACGACATTGAGAGACAAAACCTGCAGCTCAGAATCAGCGCAAAAACCCGTAAACACAGCGCGGACCCGACGCATCAGAATCGCTAAGCTCCGACAGCGTGTCCGTCTGCGGGCCGTCCGGTGAGAAAGCCGAGAAAGACAAAGCTGATTCTGATGCGTCGGGTCGCTCTGTGTTTACGTCTTTGTGTGGAATCCGTTAATGAATTGATATCGCCTTATTAAAGCTACTCACCTCCCTCTTCTACCTGCACTTTCCACTGGACCACGGACAATCAGAGAGGTCCCGCCCCTGACTATCTCTGATTGGTTTAGTCCACGATAGGAGCATAATGTGTGTCTGCTGTTGACAACATGGAGAGTTGCAGAGATTTTTTTTTGTTACCCAAACAGGTGCGACCAAATGTTGGTAATGTTTTTTTTTAGTCGCACCACGGAAAAATTTGGTCGCATTTGCGACCATATTGGTCGCACTCTAGAGCCCTGCCGTAAAGCCATCTGAAGGCCAAAATGTCGCTATGTCTGTGAAGGTTCTCAGTCATCCACAGCCAGACATCCTATTGTTGACAGTTCGTCTGTGTGTCAGTGCACTGACAGTTTTCTAAAAATGTCTCCACAGAAATTTCGAAGGGTCAGGAAGGAGGACGCGGGGGAGTACTACTGCCAGGCAAAGAATGATGCAGGGCATGCCCAGTGTCCCACGCAAATAATGGAAGTCTGTGAGTGACATTCACACCAGCCAAGCAGATCTTTTGACAGCACTTTAAGCCAAAAGCAAAATCAGACACGTTCACTCTCAAGTTTCAAGTTAACACAGTCAAAGAGAAAAAGTGTAAAATAACAGAAGGAACCTAAAACATATGAACACAGACAGGACAAACAGGCGAGGCTTCACATGTAGGAAGGAAATAAACTTTATCTCAAAGCAAACATAAAAATATTTTTCATTAATTTTACCCCAAGCACCACTGTTCCCACTAAATATTATATAAACTATTTGAAGGCCAAGGATACTTTGTGCTTATAACTGGCATTTGAAGGCAGCTAAGGGAAACTATTTCCCTCTGCTGAGTGTCATCCCTTTGCAACGAACTGGATGCAGGAAAGCTCCGGCTGTCCAGGTCAGTCTGATTCCAGCACCTCGCTGGGAAGCAACAGTTTCAGACACCCATGTCCCTGATATGCTAACATTCCCATGACAGCGTATTCTGCAGCCAGAACATGAAGCAGAAAGGATAAAGCAGCTGTCCACACAGTTAAAGTGTTTTTGCACACTATAGGTATTCATTTTGTTGTAGGACTTGTTCATTTTTGAACATTAGAACATTTTTATAGAAAAAATAATGAATGAAAATAATGAATAATAATAAAAAATAATGGAGTGTGGCAATTACACAAGATATACATAAAAATGAAAATACAGCAATGATATAAGTCATGATTATAGGCTATCGATATGTCTCAGGCCACGTAACTCTGTCATGAGCACTTCTCTGTGTCCTGTTGCAGATGATGTTGACATCCTGGGGATTTTCCTCAAGGTGTTTGGTGCTGTGGTTGCGTTCTTATGCTTGGCATTTTCCATTTGTTATTCCTACAAACGTGGATGCTTCCACAAAAAAGGCCACACTGAAAATAAGTGAGTACAATCTGCAGCTCTGATGGAAGGATACAAAAGCCTGACTTTTTAAAAAAAATGCATTCACTTTATTTCAGCTACAACTGGCCTGCGCAGAATGGTGGTGTTGAGAGTGGAGACGTGGATGAGGTAAACTTACAAAGCATACCGCGTTCATAGGAAGTCAAATCCAAAAAAAGAAGGTCTAATGTAACTTTCTACTTCCTGTTTTTCACAGAGTCATTTCCACCACAAGGCTTCCTTCGTTGTTTGACAGTTTGGTAAAGTTTGGAGTCTAACATGGCACATTATTCTCAGATGCACATCAAAATCAAATAAGCCGACTTGCCAAAGTAATTTTAATATCATTTTGTGGCACTTGGTTGAGTTTTGTAATGCCGCAGAATTTTGTTGTTGTTGTTTATTACTATTAAATTCCATGAAAATATTTGGTTTTTACATATTTTTCTCATTTTATACTCAACATAAAGCTACTGTACAATAAAACGATTTCAACGCTGTGGAGGTCGATGTTTATATCACAGTGTCATCACAAAGGTTATACTTTTGAGAGCACTGAGTGATTTAAAGTAAACCATGTATCTTCAGTGAACTGGGATTGTTATGTGCAGGTTGAACCAGTAAACAGAAACGTTATTGATAAAGTTAACTAGGTTTACCTGATTTCAGGATCATTGCTGGTTAATGTCACTTCCCCCAAATTTGCAGCTTTGTGATTTACATTTTAGATTAACCTATGATCGGTGTGTCCTCTGTCTGTGTTTTTGTGACGCAGAGGGCAGTGGGGTGATCATTGTAGTGTTCATAGTGTGTCTGCTGCTGCTGGCCTTCCTTGGCATTGTAATCTACTTCCTGCACAAGAAGGGAAAAATCCCCTGTGGACGCTCAGGCAAGCAGGAGATGTAAGTATTGTCTCTACTCGTTCTGCTTAAAGGTGACCGATTGTGCTCATTCTTAAACTTTCTAACTTGCTGCCCATTACAAACAAAATGTAAGGTGGAGCTTCTGTGCTCATGGGCGTCACATGTCCCTGATATTAGTATATTAGCAACGTCTGCATCATAGAGATAAAAGAGTTGAAAAAACAGGCTGAAACCGGCTATCTAGAGCAGTCTGAAGCCTCCAGCTACTCTGTAAGGACCAGATTTACTAAATAGGGCAAAATATTCTGAGTCCATGTGCCAAAGAGCGTTGACAGGTGTGTCTAGTTTTCTGGGTGATTTATAAAAGTTGTGCTGCTTTCTAACACCCAGGCGCAGTCACTTTGTTTCTTTATCAATATAAAGCACAAAACATGCTTTTTTGAACTCAATTAGGAGTAAATTGCACATTGCAGATGTTTGCAAATCAGTTTGTGCACTTTATTTAAATATTTTTCTCCCTATATTTTGCATCTTGAAAAGGGAACTGACAGAGATACATTTGCAACAGGGTCACGGTCACGCAATCGTGCCACTACGCTGCAAACAATATTTTTTACGCCTGCACCCAGTTTGCACTGTTGTAACGTGTTAGTAGATCTGGCCTTAAGATGTGTACACTATGTATTTTTTATTATATATTTCTGGGTTTACACTCTGGCCATTTATCTAGCCATCCATCCATTTTTTCTTCCAAATGATTAAGGCTATGTCCACACGTACCCGGGTATTTTTGAAAACGCAGATTTTTCTATGCGTTTGCACCTTTCGTCCACATGTAAACGGCGTTTTCGGTCACTGAAAACGGAGATTTCTAAAAACTCCGGCCAGGCTGGATATTTTCTAAAACTCCGTTTTTGCATTTACGTGTAGACGAGAAAAACGGAGAAAACGCAGCGTCAAAGGTGTGCGCCTTTTTTGACGTCACAGTGTGCGCCACGTTGTTGTTTCGGTGAAATGAATTTCTACAATACTGTTACTGTTACTCTCTGCAGTGTTTAAATGCTTACATATGCACACACAGTTACTGTCCCTCCACACTCAGGACTCGGTTCTGCTTCTACGCCCCAGCTTTGTTTACTATTTCCCACCGAGGCTTCTAGACTTCTGATTGGCCAACATTTCTACACGGTTAGGAATATAGCGCCACCTGCTGCTTTGGCATGTTCCTAGCAGCGTTTTCCTTCATTTCTGCCTTTACCTGTGGACGGGATTATTTTTTTAAACGAAAACGGAAAATCTCCGTTTTCAAAAATACCCGTGTACGTGTGGACGTAGCCTAAGTAACACTGTGATTGTGGCTCTCTAAAACACGTGCATGCGAGGTTAATTAGCGATTCTGAATTGGCTGTAAAGTGAAGTGCTTCAAGTGTAAAAAATAAAGGACTGTTTGAGTTTATTTGTAGTCTAAGTTACTTTGAGTTGTGTGTAAGATTACTATGGTCTACAAAAGAGACGGAAAAACGGAATTACTGAGTCTATGAAACGAGAGGTAAACGGTCTAAATTGGAATTTGCCATCATACCAAGCCGCAGCACTGATTCCTGGGCCTTTAGCCATGTCATACATCCCAACATTTCTTTCTGTCGTCAGCACCAAAGAGAAGAACACCAAAGATGAGATTGTTGTGGAGATGAAGACCAACACAAAGAATGAGGAAGCCGTCCTCCCAAAGGCTGTCAACGGAGACAAAAAGGGCCCTAATGACCAGGTAACTATTGTTGTGCATGAATAGTCACAATTTACGCTCAACTTCTATGTATAGCCAGTAATTCTGTGTGAACCATGACTGCAGTTTTCATTTCATCAAACACCAACAACAATTTCTGTAGTGACAGCATTTTTAAAACTGCCATCAAATGCCTTTATTCTGTGAAGATTTAACTTAACTGCCAAGGCTGTGAAAGTTGAAAATTGTCTATATTGTGCTTAGTTTCACATGTTTGGGAGCTGTTCAGTTAAAGTTAAATGTATGATCCAAGTTAGAGATTTGTGCCGTTGCATTCTGGGTAAGATTCAGGGCTGTACTGAATGTGTGATAAAAGATAGAACAACAGTCACGTAGTGCATGCAGCTGGAAACAGGATTTATTCAGTGTGATCACTGGACTGAGAGGAGTATCTGAGAAGCTGACGCTCTCCTCTTTGTCTCCGGTGAAGCCCCTGTGAAGATGTGCAGCAGACAGCAGGATAAATGAAGCCGGCAGTGGGTGTGTGTTGGAACAGCAGAGGCAGGAGACGCTCCCACTGACCTGATACCTGCAGAGTAACACCACCTCACAGTCTGGACCCACCGTGCTTTGTTCACAGCAGTATTCAGACGATTGACACAGAACCACAACCATACACGCACATTACACACGCACACACATTAACACACACAGGTATGTACATAGAGATCTGTATTTTCTTTTGAGTGAATGTTTTCTTCCATTCATTAGTTCCTGTACTACTTCCTGAAACTGTGTTCAGCTCTTGGCTGTTGTTCAGTGTGTATGATGGCGTCTTACGTGCATCATGTTATTTTATTTTTTTGTTTTTATCAAAGTGTATATATTATATATATTTTGTTATTTAAGGAATTTGGCACTCAGATTTTCATTTCATGGCAGCGTCTGGGTCTTGTGCATGTTGATCCGTGTTCATGGTTCCAGGTGATGTTCAAGGCAGAACGTGTTGTCAGAGACCAAATGATACAGTCATACTGAGAGGTTTGTCAGTGTGTTTGAATTTAAGAAAAAGACGAGTAATTTCTGCCCTGATGATCATCAGCAGGTTAATCCCAACACTAATTTGAGCCTCAAAACGACGCGACACACTGGCAGCTTCTTTGGAAACTGCTGTCAAGCCCGTGTACTGTTTGTAAGTACATGTTTGTACAGACTTGCTAGTGGTGGCCTTGAACTATTACTGAAAGTGAAAAGGTCAAAGGTTAGAGATCTGCTGTGCCTATGTTTTTGAGAATGCATCATACACTGAATTTGTTTGTTTGCTGTTTGCTTTGTGTTTCCACTGAGAGCTAGTTGCCTGAAAAGGTGTCCCAGTGCTTTTGCATGTTTGAGTCCAGACAACACACATGCTGCAGATGACTGTTTTCCAGTCTGGCTGCAGGCTTTTCGCTTTTTTCCTCCCGTAGGCAGCCACACTTTTTGTTTTTGTAGACTTTGAGAAATGATATGCAAAGACCTGAGATTTGAATATTTAGTTTTCTGGTCAAAGGAACAGCATTGTGCCAGACTGATTAAAACAATCTTGGCTTGGCATTACCATTAAACTATCACGAACCTTCAGCAAAAATAAATTACAGACATTAAGATTTCTGTTATAGACTCCCAAACTAAAGCAAGTGCTTTAGTGCGTTTTTTCAAACCTTGAAATATCAGTCTACAGTTTATCATTTTATAACAAACAATCAAGCACTTTTTGTTCTTTTTTGGGGGGAGGAGAACGGCTGGAACAATCTTCAGCAAACCCAGAAGTCTGAAAACTACTGATTACTGATTTTCTGAACATATTTGGAAGACTCTTCTCACAGTGTTTAAAAAACAATATCCAGAAATGATGAGCTGCTTCTCCTCAACTCATTTGTACAATTTAAAAAGAATTTATGCCTCCATTCTTCTGTACACAGCAACACTTTGATTCGTTTCTTAAAAAATATCTTCAAAGCTTTTTGAAACACCTTCAATAATTTATATTTCAGTAAGTGCTCAACTCTGTTACTCCCATGTAATTATAATACATGAGGCAGAAACTGTGGCTAAGCTTAAACACTCTGTACAAATGCAGTCCGGCTGCCTGATGAGGGAAAACATGCAAAAATATTGGTGCGCTCCTTTTTTTGGCCCAGTGTTGTGAATATTGCTCACTGTGTACATCATTGTGAAAAAGATACACTTTGTTGCTGAGAGCGCTACATTGCCCCGATGACTTGCAACATTAACAAAGTAGTGATGTGTTTTCTGTTATCTGCTTTTGGTTTATGTTTTTTTGTTCCACTGAGCTGAAGTTGGAAGAAATATCCAGGTACAGGTTGTCCTCAGGCAATAACTGTCATTAATAGTTTAGAAAAGCTGCACGAAGCCATAACACCGACAGTGTCCTGTGTGCAGTGAAACATTTCTGATTCTTTGTTTTGTTGCTCTGGATTTTTTTCACTGGTGGGGAAAAAAATGTTGTGTTCTTTCTTTTTCTCTACATGTGTGTAAATTGAGTACTGTACATGTGATTCTTTGAGCTTGCATCTTTTTTTATATTTTTCGCAAGAAAATAAAGCCAAATAAAGTTTCATTTAAAGTTTTCATTTAAAGTGTTATTACTTTTGCAGAGGTATAGGTGAGCTCTGAAGTAAGAGCCCAGAGGCTAAATATGAACCCCAGCAACTGTGAGCTCACTGTGCTCTGTGTTAGCTCTGCACAGTCCCACAGTGAGAAGACAGGAAGGAGTGCAGCCTCCAAACCGCTGTCAGCACGAACTGGAAGTGACTCCAACAGTAGCTCAGATTTCCAGCTGGAGTCTGGAAGGAGGCAGGTCAGATAACAAAGCTCACATCTGCAATGAATTCAGGCGGCGTTAGCTCATGTAGCTGCAAATCAAATCAGCCATTCTCTCTTCATTTAGTGTAAAGCCTCCAAAGGAGACGCCGCCACCATGAACACAACTCGGTACTTTGACTTTGTCTTGCATTTACGCTGCTTGGACGGATTGCTGCATGTGACTTTTTTTTTGGCGGGAAAAGCAATAATATTATTTTTTATTTATTTATTTATTTTTTAGAAAGAGGGGCAATACATATTAATGAACATTTTAATAAATGTAAATATGCCAGATTATAGCCTTGGGCTAATTTCCATCTGCAGACCCTCTGGCAGGTTGGTGTTAAACACAAATTAGTAAAAACATACAGAGACACTATTTACAGAGACAAAAACAGTCATCACATTATACTAGAACAAACAAATGACAAGAAGAGTGGACACAGAGGACTGTATAGATAACAATAGCGGAAACACATCAATTATATTGCACAAACCCCAGTATTGCATATGCCCTCACTGTCGTGATATTGCGTTCACCCATTGCACAGTTGCACAGTTGTTTCCCTTTTTGTAATACACTAACTCTTTTTCCCGTCCAATATAAAGCATGATTATTAAACATGATCACATGTTAAAACACACGCTCAGAAAAAGGAAAATATATATAGATATAGATATCATTCTCAAAAGGTCAACTCCCCTCCATCTCTGTTCATGTAGAGTTCCCTCCCCACCACCCAATAAACCCAAGACCTTGTGACAGATTTTGCCCAAAAGGGCTTTGAGGTAAAAGTAGATAAGAGTCCTACATATTACTACACTGAAAGTTTGTGCTTTAAGCGTTTAGTGTTTATTTAACAGCGGGGAAACGACACATAGGAACCCAGTGAGCTGGTTTGATTCAGAGGTTCTTAATAGGTTTGATGTCTAAGTGTAAATTCAGAACTCAAATAGAAATTCAGACATAGATTATGTGTGATTGGGTGCCTCACAGGAAAAATGCACACTGAACATTTTAAGCACAGTGTTAGTTCAGTCTGTGATGGCTCAGCCGACACCCTGTTACACATCCAATAAGCATCTCTCACACAGACTGCAGTATTTAACCTGCAACCCACATCCCATGCCAGCTCCTCTGTTTCTCAAAGTAGCTGATACAGCTGAAGATCTAAAACAAGCACCTTTTGTCAATCTTAGCCATACCTGCATGATGGGAGAAGATTCATCACGCATTTTTTTTCATTTATCTTATTCAGAGTTATCCCAGCAGTGTACAACATTGACAGGTCAACAACAGAGATAAAGCCATTTGCACATGAGCAATGTAGAATCACTACTTAACATAACCCACTAAGTGGATATCTTTGGGAAGTTGGAGTACTCAGAACCCCTGCAGACATGAGGAGGACCTGCAAACTCCATGCAGAATGGCCCTGACCAGATGGTGGATTTAAACCACCCCGTGGAGTACAAAAGAAACTGAATGAATGAAATGTGCAGCAGTTGTCCTGCATACCTTTATACACATGTAGGCTGCTGGGTATAATGTTACAGGAACATTTTCCTAATGCTAAAAACTGACAAAGCCATATTATAAGTTTGCCTAGATAATAAGCAGGAGGCAGGTGTTACTCATGGAAAAAGACTTAAAAATGATATTTAAGATAAATCTCAGAACGTCGACGAGTAAAACCAAAACTGTAGAACTTGTGTTTAAACATGTGAGAACCTAACTTTTAAAACATGTATTCACCTGCAGTGTCCCATAACTGTAACATAATTCATAGCACAGTGGTCGCAGCACACCTTTAGATTAATAAGTCGCGTGCAGGGACTCTACAGTCCCCTTCAACTCTGCTGAACCCCTTTTGATCTTTTAATTTGTCGAGTACACTCTCATTAACCTCGCTTCAGGCAGAACCGTTCAGTAATTGAGTCTGATAAAAGCAGACAAACCAAGTTCTCTAGCAGTGAACAAAGGAGCAATAGCAGCTCCTCCTGGAGTTTGTGGAGAACGTTGGCTTTACTTTCAGCATGTAGCCAGAGACACAACCCCTAATGAATGCAGAATAATGCAGCAGTAAATGTTTGGAGACCCACTACTTTTACAAAATGTGATGCACTGCAGATGACAGTCTTGCAGCGTACCGTGTCGAGTCTTAAAATTGTTATTGCAGGATCGTTTCATTAACGTGTCCCATAAAGTTTGATAAATGCAAATAACCTGATGCTCAAACACATTAATAGAGAATCTCTTTGCTTCTGTTTAGCGACAAACCACACAGATCAAATGTTAAAGAAAATACAGTTTAATTAAAAATCTTAATGGCTTAGGCATGAAAACATTGTAACACAATGAATGCCGAGGATATTAAAAACACAATAAATAAAATATCTACATAGACAATAATAAAGCAATAAAGACAGTTGTTTTAGTAGGCAAGTTCCCGTTGAGAAGGCTAGTTAACATGAATAAAGCGCACGCACACACTCATTAATCAGCGGATCAGAACCAACACACCGGCCGAGGTTACCGGCGACACTGAGAGAAAGCGTGTGAGACGGAGGAGCCTCTGGCAGTGATTCAGCAGGACAACGAGCCTTGAGTGCATCATCACACATCAGGATTACAACAGTCCTGGAGTTAGTGCCATTTAGTTAGTTGCCTTGGTACAAAACGCCAAGACTGAGTGAAAACAAAGCTGAGGGGACTGAAGACACATTCGTGGTCTCTATTCTGGGGCAACTCGAGGAAGAAGAGGAGGAGGAGCAGAAGCGTGCGCACGCACGCACGCGTTTTAAGATTCTTTTGGTTTGGGGCGATTAAAGCTGCAACATTTCTGTGGCACCACAGACAGCCGGAAAACAGCAGGAGAACTCCGGGGTATTCTGGGTTCTTAACAGGATTTGCTGCTTTTTTTTCCCCCCTTAGCATCAGATTACATTTAGAAATTTAAAAACATTTCATTTCGTTCCGTTTGAAGTATTCGGTTTTTGCACTGTCTCCAAATCCAGCAGCACATTTATTTAAAAAAAGAAAAGACAAAAAAAGGAGGGGGGAATCTTAGTGTCTGATAATTACGAGAAACATTTTTCAGATAAAGTTCATGTTTAATATAAGTCAATCACCCTTTGCCCTTTATCCCAAATAGGGGGTAAAGTTTGTTATTTTGACTGTAAAAAGTGGAGTTCTATTTATTCAGGAACACTTTTAAGTCAGCTAATTTGTTTTAATCTAAAAAAGGTAAATTTGCATAAACTGTAGTTCTGATATAGTGTTACCATGGCGAAATCAAGAGAGTGCTTGACCTGAAAACAATCTGCAGCAGTTTCTAACACATTTAAATGGTGAATGTGGAGGGGTTATTTTGGCTTGCCTGCTGGGATGTGCATGTTGTGATGGACAGAAGGCACATTTACTGTACATGTCGCTGCGGAGGAATGAAAAGGTGACCAGCTGATAGTGAACTTCCTTTCACGGTCAGGCTCATTCGATTAAACTGGGTTCTTGTTATCTACCTTTAGGACTTATTAGAAAAACAACAACAAAAATCAGCCTATGGTTCAAATAATATTCATGCAGAAAAACATAAATGTTCCAGATTTTGCAACTCTTTTTGTGTTATGTTTGGATGCAGATCAGTCCACTGTTCTCCTTTAATGTCTTCAATCTGAATCTTTCTTTAGTAGACAAACCAACAGCCCTCATGCAGGTATGATGCTGAATACCACCGATGGGCTAGTCTCAGACGGTATAGGTGTGGTGCCTGGAAGTGACAGCTAAGGATGGGTATCGAAAACCGGTTCTTGTTGAGAACCGGTTCCCACTGTTTCAATTCCTTGGAATCGTTTGCCGTTTTTGCAAACGATTCCCTTATCGATTCCAGTCGCCCCAAATGACGTCACCACATTGCGGAGCGTCATTTACCTGGCAGGAAACATGGCGGCTCAAACGCTCAGAAGTTTGTTTATACTTTACGAGAACGGATGACAACAGGGCAACTTGCAATACTTGCAAAGTAGATATTTCACTTAAGGGAGGAAACACTACGAATCTGCAAAAGCATTTGCTCACAAAACACACGATGACCTCAAATGAATGTCGTGTTTTTAATTCCGCTCCGGACTCGTGAATCTGAACTCAGCAGCAGCGGTAATGTTTGCGCGTCCTCTCCCGTTAATGCGGCAGGTAAATGATCAACTAACAGTGCATATTATATTAGCGCGATCTGCTTTATTACAAAATCTGCCATTACTGTGCATTTAGGTGACCCTGATGAGAGAGACAGACAGAGTCTGGCTGGCTCAGCTGCTGGCAGTTCTCGCTGCAGTCTACCGGTAGCGTCTCCTTTCAGGCCAGGATGAATGTCACCGAGCAGTGACTAAGTTTGTGGTCAAAATCTTGCACCCATTTGTCACAGCAGATGCCCCCGATTTTCGGTTAGTGAAGGTTTAATTGTAGGCAGGGACATTACTGGATATTCTTGTGTAATTGCTTCAGAATAATTTATGTTATAGTACAGAAGAATATTTATTTTATTATTTTACATTTACATTTTTTTCCTGGGGACCCTCTAACACCCCATTGAAGGCTGGTTCTCTTGAGATCTCACTGTTGGGTTTGTAAGGCCATGTTACTCCTAAATTTCTATCTTGTTCAAAGAGAAGATAAAAACAAAGTTCTAAGCTAATCGACCTTAGTGTTCTCCTTTTTCAAAAGAATCGATAAAGAATCGAATCGTTAAACAGAATCGAAAATGGAATCGGAATCGTTAAAATCTTATCAATACCCATCCCTACTTTTAGTCCTGTTACAGTAGCATAAGGCCATAATTCTCTCGGCAGTCCTTTTTCTAGGAAAGGACACCTCCCCATTTAAAAGAGAGTTCCCCATTGCCTCAGCTGTGCCATTCTGATGAGGAGAATATGGCACACATGCCTCATGCTTTATGCCCCTTTCCCTTAAAAGGGACTGGAAGGAACTGCTTGTGAACTCAGTGCCACTGTTGGATCTAATGCACTTAACACAGCCATATGGTGCACAGTCAGCTAGAAACTTTGCTGTGGCCTCTGTGGTGTCACTTTTCTGTTTTAGGAAGTAAGCTGACACTGCCCCTGAAAAATCATCTGTGAATAATATAGCATATTTATGACCAGTGTTGGTCAAGTGACTTGAAAAAATTAACCAGTAGCTAATTACTGATTACTTATTTTCAAAAGTAATGAATTACTTAGTTACTTAGTTGCTTTTTAAAAACACAATTTACAAACCAAATAGGTGATAAAGTGATAGATCTTTCAGCCCAATTCTACTTTTTCTGCATAATCCATCATACAAAATGTAATCAAATGGAAAAGTCTCTTTTGAAACACTTTTTATCAGTTTTAATCTTTTAACTTTATGCATCAAGCAAGAACTTTAATTATATGCAACATTCTCTGACTGGAAGAAATTTATTGAACATTTAAACCTATTTTCTGCACATTCCAGCACATAAAATAAAATATTTTTTGTGTTTACACTCACTCTTTCAAATAGATGCAAGTAAAACACAGCAGAAAATGAATAAAGTCAAAGACTAGCGGTCCTGTTGCTCTATTTTCACCTGTAAAGCAGGAGTGAGGTAGGCAGAGGTTTGCCCTGGTGCAGGTGTGTCGCAGCAGTCAGTGGAAGAATCCGCGAGTTTCTCATTACGTCGTAGCGCACTCGGTCCTTGCTTGGAAGTTTGGGGGGGTTGCTGTAAAAAGACGTTTTCTTCCCACGCACAGCGGACACTAATGTTTTTGTCACTTTTTATGGAATCAAACTCAAAGTAAGGTCAGTACTTCCACGCTTTAAACGCTGCACACTCAAAAAAACACAAAAACATCTTCACCATGCACCATTTACCAAGAACATATATATATATAACACAGATTATAACATTATTAAATATTGTTCATATCATATTTCTGTCCACATATTCTCACCGTCATAGCAGATGAAGTGATGCATGTTAGTACATGTACAATCTGCCCACTTGTCCTCACACAGTTCTCAGGGGTGGCACCATAATCATTTGGCTCTCCATCTTTCCAACAGCTCTTATTTTCAGTGTATTCCTCCCCCGGCAGAGACCAGTGCCACCTCCTGTTGTCTCCTCCTGGCTCGCTGTACAGTCCAATCCAGGCTTCTGTTTGACTCTGTGCAGAATCTTGAAGTCTTCTCATGTCTGTCAGGTCAAACACTTTGGCCAGGTCTGTGTATTTCTCTCTGCAGTATGCCCGTGCTTCATCCCAGCTCATCTGTTCTTGAATAAAGTGGTACTCATACAGCTGACATGTGATGAAGACACACTGACCTAAAACAGAAGAAATACTGTTGAATATCTGCTGATACAAGCAGGAAACTCATGTTCCCATCAAACTGTCCAGTTTACAGGTGAATCCTTGATTTTCTCAGTCAGAGTTCATTTGTTTAATGAGTCCTGATCAAACTAAAGGATTTTAGGTGGAAACAATCAGGAGCCCTGGTAAAATGATCACTCACCCATCAGAAGAAGCAGAAACAGACTCCACTGCATCGTCGCTCTGTCACATGAAAATGACTTTTCTTTCATTTGGAGGAAACAATGAATCCAGCAGCTCTTCACTGTTTGATGGACACGCAGCACTTTATATTAAACACAGATATCTAGTTCATCACACAGTGCTGTAAGAAATATATGATTAATCTTAATAAATGATCATCTATTTAAAATTGTCCATGAAGACAAAGCAATAGTTCAAATGTGGTCCACACAGCACCTCTGTACACAGACATGAAATGAGCCTGCAGGTTTGAATCTGGTTCTTCTCTGTTCATGCAGACAGCTCTGCAGTAAATAATTATCTGTACTAACACACACTCTGTACTCAGTATTTTAATATGAACATACAGACTGTCCTCCTGAGATAACGATCCAGTGTAGATATGAGTTCTAAAGGGACTCATTTACATTAAACTATGGGAAAATAACAGAAACATCAAACACTGGACTGTCCAAGAAGCAGAACGAGGAAGTTTCATTCTAATATCTAAATATGACTTCCTTGTTTGTTAGGTGGTGCAGGTGCAGGGGAGGGCTGTGACAGCAGAGGTGCACATGGACAGGTCACCTCTCCGTGACAGAAACATGAATATGAGTCTGTTGATTTTTGAGGATATAAACATAACGCTGCCTGTACTGATGAATATCGCTGGATCGCTCTGACGCTGACATGATCTTAAAAACCTGTCAAAGACTTTTGTGTGCACTGATGCAGCAGTCACATGCTCAAGCTGAATAATTACACACACCCCACTTTTCAGTTATTTATTTGTAACAAATGTTTGGAATCATGTATGATTTTCGTTCCACTTCTCACGTGTACACCACTTTGTGTTGGTCTTTCACCTGGAATTCCAACATGATTCATGTTTGTGGCTGTAATGTGACAAAATGTGGGAAAGTTCAATGGGGCCGAATACTTTTGCAAGCCAGTATTTGCTGGTCAGACTATATACAGACATTTAGAAAGAAACAAAACAGTTTTTTCAGCTTTATACTTAAGTGGAAACTGATATTCAGCATGAACAAAATGTAACACAACATCAGCTTTAAATATGTATAAAAAGGTTTTTCAGCCTGGGCCACACTGGAGTTTTTTAAATCTCCTGGTCTTTTTTTGTGTGTTGCCACTTCTCCATTCCTGCCTCTCTGCTCCGTGCATCATCATCATCAATCATCAGTTCTTATCTGTGATTGGACTGTGGCTGCTCGTGCTTTCTAATGATGCACAGTAAAGTTTCGTAAAGCTCGTCTTTGAAATGTCTCTCAGTGACAAACAGTGACGGTAAAAACTAAGCAGAGTTGACTTTTTTGTGTTCAGACAGCAGTAGCCTGTGAATGCTATATGCTACCGTAATACCCCAAATATCCCGTAAAGAACAGCTTCTCATCTTTTCAAAACCATTCACATGCTCTCACTAGCACAAACAACGACGGAGTCACAGTCATTTAAAGAGCGCTTGTGTCAGCGGGCCCATAGTCAAAAAGTAAACTGTAAAGCAGATGTGAGTCCTGAAGGATGACATGCTCCAATCCAGAAATCTTTATGGCAGCGGTCCCCAACCTTTTTTGCGCCACGGACCGGTTTATGCATGACAATGTTTTTACGGACCGGCCTTTAAGGTGTCACAAATAAATACTACAAAAGAAAACTAGTACTGCTACCGAAAAAAGAAGATTTATTCATAACACGCGTTTAAAGACCCACAAAAACCGAGACAAAAACGACAAAAACAAAATAACACTAAAAACCACTAAAACCCCTAAAAACCAAACATTTTACACCCAAACCTCAACTCTCACAGCTCGGTACCAAACGACTCGGGGTTGGGGGACCGCTGCTCTATAAGATATTAAGCACAGATGGTAAACTGCAGTCAGACCCTGAATACATTTTCTTCTTTTGGCACAGATATTGTTTCAGTTATTCTTTGGTGAGCTGACATATTGGCTACATCGTCATCAGTCTGCTAAACACAGGAAGCAGCTGACTTCAAAACATCAGAGAAAACCAGGACCAGGAACAGCCTCAGTTTGTGGGAACCAGGATATGACCTGGAGAAAGAAGAAGAGATGAGGACACAGTCACCAACAAACTCTGAAAGCACTTCATGGAAGCTGATTTTAAACTGAGCAATACTGATTATTCAGAAAGGTTTCATGTTTTATATTTATATACATATATATATATGTATATAAATATATATATATATGTATATATATATATATATATACATATATATATATATATATATATATATATTTACATATATTATTTCACTGTGTATATATATATATATATATATATATATATATATATAATGGAATGCCGTTTAGGTAATTATTATATGTATAGAATGATTTTCTGAATATATAAAATGAAACTTGACGTCACGGAGGCGCTTGCGCCATCTAGTGTTTTCCTTGTTTGTACCTGCGAGGAATGGCGCTATGAGCCAGTCCGCACGGAGTCTTGTGGCTCACATTCTAAGTAATGAGGAGCTAATAAACACCCTGGCAAATAAATGTTCTGGCCAACCTAATATTAGTACCAGTGTACCGCATCGTACTACTGATGAAGAAATTTATTCACTGTTTCAATGTGGAAGACCAAATGCAGTGAACCTCTCCAGTCAGATAGCCCCTGGTTATCCAGCTAACGTTATGGAGAACGTGCCTTCCACATCACAGGAGTGTCCCACAACGGGTCCCATCTACAATCTTAGACCTTTAACTCGAAAGGGTCCAAGGCAGAAGAGGTAAGAACGGAACTAAATGCACTGAAATTACTAGTGTAAAGTTAGTAATTGGCAGGTTTCAATTGCTAGAATAAGCTAAGTAAACAAAAATATCACAGTAAAAAACAGTGTGCAATAGACTCACAACGTGTGATTGTGGAGACTAAACTGTGCACAACAGTTAATTTGTTTATTGTGGAAACGTGATTTCGATAATATTTAAACTTAATCTGCAAACGTTGTGTAAAAGCAAAGCACATAATTCAGTTGTTACAGTACATAGTTTTTGGCAGTATATAATTTAATGAAACTTTTTTTTAAAAGCAAGAAAAAGTACTTCGTCAATTTAAGAACATTTTTATGTGATTGTTAAGTTTCTCCACCCACCCATCCCACTATCTTCCATCATCTATCCATCCATTCATCCATCCGTTCTCTTCCACTTATCCAATTCAGGATTCCAAGAGCCTGTCCTAGCTACCATGGGGCTAGAGGGTGTTTATTAATGCAAATTGGACATGTGTACAGCATGGTGTATTTTTTTTTTTTAATAAGATGTACTTCACTGAACAGACAAGTGTGAGTATATTACATCGAGAAATGTTTACTTTGCCTTTATCCTCTACTAGGTTTCCAGCACAGCTAAGCAGGTCACATTCTGTGGCTCAGTCTTTCACCAAAGAAGTGATTCTCTTGCCAGACCATCTAACTACACATGTGCCAAGGCGTAACAAAAAAGCTTGGCTTTTTGAAAATGGACATATAAAATCTGCACTGGAGTTTAGCTGTGATTGGGACTCAGACAAAGTAATGCAGGCAATAAGGACTGCCTTCCAGCAAGTTGTTGAAGGATGCAGGTAAGCTTTAGATCCTTTTTCATAAAAAGATTTTTTTTGTTACTTAGATTATTATACTATTAAAGGTCAACTTTGGGTATTTCCAAAAAGGATCTATGAGCACTGATCAGATTGGACTGGATTGATATCTTTTAGAGTTAACAAAACTTAAACCTTTTAATGTACTGTATTGTATTGTAGTCTGTTATCATTAACAAAACTTTCATATACACTGTTTTCTTCCTCCCCTAGGCTACAGATTTTGCTGGCATGCCACACCAAACTAGTTGAGCCATCACTCACTTCCAAACAGACTTTGAATGGAGACCTTGTAAGAAAAAACTGTGTCATCAGAAGTGAATTTATGTCAGACCTGACCAGGTTTTTTTTTTTTTTTTGTGAGGACAATGAATCAGTAAGTAATCCTGAGCATTTCATCAAATGTATGTATGTTCATAAAATGAGAGTGAGAAAGGCAAAGATGGATTTTAAACTAAAAATAAACTGGAAACCATGGTGCATTTATAAGTATATAAAAGATATATCTCCAAGAGATGTAACACTAGAAATTACAAATAAATAACATGCTAAATTTGGGTAAAATTAAGGGATAAAAAAGTACTAATTACTAACTATACAACACTATAATCATAGCTGTACAATACTAACTGTACAATAAACAAAGACAGGACAGAGACAATACAAAGTGGATTGTGCAGGAGGTATAGAATACCAAGTACCGACGCAAGTGCTGAATTTACAAGGAACATTGTACCCAAATGTGATTTCAGTTTCACTTCAGTGTATTAAAAGCGTAGATAATTGCATTATTACCAATCCTGTTTACTGAGTACAAATAATAGACTATTTCTGCATCCAACTAAGCTTAAATTGTTGTGGTCTTCACTAACTTCTTTTTTCAACATTATGGATTCACTATATAGATTAAATGCTAATTAGCTTCATGTGTGACTTCCAAAGTACAGCTTACTTTTCAAAATATGCATGTTTTACTTTTGCATTAATCTTTTGGTATTTTAATGTATCAGTATACCAATAATCTTAGTTAGAATCTCATTTTGATTTTGTATTTTTCTATCTTATATTTGAAAATGGTGTCTCTTTGGAAGATATTCTTGTTTTCTGCACTGGATGTGACAGCATTCCAGCCCTGGGTTTTCTCCAAAGCCAAGCCTTGAGTTCATCACTAACTGCAGATTTCCAGTGACCAATACTTGTGAAAATATCCTTTGTATCCCAGTTCATGTAGTGTACACTACTTTCAAATCAGACATGGAGTTTGCAATACGGAATTCACCAGGATTTGGAAGAGCATGATGCGTATTCTGAAGGATTGTAGAAATGATGAAGATTTTGTTTTTCTATTTTGCATATGCATGTTTAATTTTCTTGTTTCTTGTTAATATTGTTAACCCAGCGTCAGATTCTCAACCTGTCCAGGGTGTACTCTGCCTTTCATCCTGTGGTAGCTGGAATAGGCTAGCAACACAGATAAAAATAAGCAGAAGAGAATGGATGGATGCATTTGGTTTCAGTTTATACATATGAGGCATATTTTGTTTTTGGATTGTAGTTTATCTGTTTTCCTGCCTATATGGCATGTTTTGTCCCTGTTCTCTGATATGACCCATAGTAACATTAGATTATTTAGTACCCCTGCAGGGAGCAAAAGAATATGCCGCAACCTCACTGTTACATAGAATTCAATTTTCTCCAATGTTTCCTGTGTCCAGCTATTCCACACAATGCAAAATGTCAGTGGTAATGTCATAACCTACAGGTTTACCAGCCATGTTTTGTATTTCAGATACCTTTGTTTCTTTTTTAAATACTATAGCTACATGTGGTCATTGAAAGATCTGCCACCTAGAGCAACTTTTCTTTACATTTTCAAATGAGATGAGTTAAGCTTTATTTCAGTGTCCCATTTGAACATTTATGCTTTACATTGAAATTCATATTAATTTTCACTTGATTTCTAGCTTAACTCACAGCTTTAAATAATAGTTTTTGTTGAATATCTCCAACACTGCCAGCAAGTTGTCTAAATGTGACAGACATGAAATATATAATAATATATAGCTGAAATATGAACATTATATCATCATCACACTATATGACATTGCATTCTTATCAAATAATGATGCTACTACTACTACTAATAATAATAATAATGATGATAATAACTGTTAAACATAACCTGGTTTACATTCTTTAGGGAATGTTTAAGGAATTTGTTTACTTGATTAGACAGGCTAATTGTATTTTGTTTGTTTTTTACCTTTCTTTTCTTTTCTTTATTTTTTTTAAGGTCAGTGTTGCCCTGTTACTACAGAATACTCTTTTCTTCCTCTGGGTACTGGAAATACACAAATAAAGTGTTCTGTGTTCCTACCTTTTATGTGTCTTTTTTTTTCCAAATATCAGCCTGTAAGAGTTTAAATACAAACATTTCTCTGTTTGATAGTTAAAAATGTATAACAGATATTTTATTTAATAAAAGAATCACAATTCGTGTTTAATAACAGATAAATTAGTACATCATACCATGATATGTAACATATAGTGTGACATTTTTTTACTGTGACAAGTATGGTTTGCCGTTAAAGAAAAGTATATTTTAAGCACTTTATTTGACTACTTTTAAGATTTAAATGGCACAAAGGAATATGAAGATAAAACCAGTCTTATCAACCTTTACCTAAATAATAGCCTTGGAACTTTTTCAATATTGTGATATTTCACAATTTTTTAGTGTCTGGCACCAAAACCCCCCACTAATGAACACAACCAAATTTACTAATAACCGAAGCATCTGGCATGTATATTCAGAGATCATTCTATATATTCACGTTTCATTCCATATATTCAGAAGATCATTCTATATATTCACGTTTCGTTCAATATATTCAGAAGATCATTCCATATATTCAAGTTTCATTCTATATATTCAGGTTTCATTCTATATATTCAAGTTTCATTCTATATATTCAGGTTTCATTCTATATATTCAAGTTTCATTCTATATATTCAGGTTTCATTCTATATATTCAAGTTTCATTCTATATATTCAGAAGATCATTCTATATATTCACGTTTCGTTCAATATATTCAGAAGATCATTCCATATATTCAAGTTTCATTCTATATATTCAGGTTTCATTCTATATATTCAAGTTTCATTCTATATATTCAGGTTTCATTCTATATATTCAAGTTTCATTCTATATATTCAGGTTTCATTCTATATATTCAAGTTTCATTCTATATATTCAGAAGATCATTCTATATATTCACGTTTCGTTCAATATATTCAGAAGATCATTCCATATATTCAAGTTTCATTCTATATATTCAAGTTTCATTCTATATATTCAGGTTTCATTCTATATATTCAAGTTTCATTCTATATATTCAGGTTTCATTCCATATATTCAAGTTTCATTCTATATATTCAGGTTTCATTCTATATATTCAGGTTTCATTCTATATATTCAAGTTTCATTCTATATATTCAGGTTTCATTCTATATATTCAAGTTTCATTCTATATATTCAAGCTTCATTCTATATATTCAGACTTTGATTGTAATATATATATAATATTTTCCTAAACGGCATTCCATAATATATATATATATATATATATATATATATATATATATATATATATATACATACATACATACATATATATATATATATTTATATATATATATATATAGATATAGATATATAGATATATAGATATATATTATTTATATATATATATATATACACACACAGTGAAATAATATATATATATATATATATATATATATGTATATATATACATATATTATTTCACAGTGAAATAATATATGCATATATTATTTCACTGGACGCTCGTCAGGCCTTGGACAGAATAGACTGGTCAGATTTATTTAACGTTCTCCCAAAGTATGTATTTGGAAATCATTTTCTCAGATAGGTTCAACTTTTGTAACAATACTTTTTAAACGTGTCACATTGGAGCGTTCCACTCATCAGGGGTGCCCGTTATCTCCAGTGTTATTTATTCTGACTATGGAGCCTCTGATGATGACAATTAGAACTAGAGAGCGAAAATGTCAGAAGAAATCTTAAGTGTGCCTATGCTGCTGCCAGTGAGTGTAGTTTGCCATTCATACGACTTCAGGGAGTAAAACGCACTAGAGCAGCTCTTCTCCACCATGAACTATGGTGTGTGGGTGCATGTGGAAGACACTTTAAAGAGTTCGTACAGATTTTAAATGCAAATCATTGGTCAATTAAACTTCAATATGAGAGTAGCCACTTAAAAATCTATTTTTTAGATCCCACAGTATTTTTTGAAGTGATAGAGGCCATAACAGAAAGCTGGCCAGAGGGTGATTTCTTGCACAGAACAAGTTACCATCTGCCTCACACGTTCTGCAGCATAGATTTTGCATTTTCAAGCTCTCGGGAAAAAAAAAGTTTGTGTGACATTTCAATGAGAGCAGAATTAGAGGGGAAGGTCAAATTGCCCTCTGAGAAACTGGTGTGTTACTCACTGCATAGATGCATGGCATCTAATCCACGTAGAGGAACGGTGTGACCAACTGCAGGCAAGCTCTCTTTGGATCAGTGGCGGTCCTAGCCTGTTCAGCGCCCTGGGCGAACACTCCCCCACCCCCCACACATACCCCCACACACACACAAAACATATTAAGGATTGTACATTAACATAAAACTGTTGTCCACACACTCATATGAAGAGAGGGAGAGTATGCAAACAGCTACCAAGCAGCCATCATGATTCTTCATACAATGAGAACAGGACAAATCAACAATTGACAATGACTAATTAATATTAAAATCTTTAACATAATGTATTGTTAGGAGTTTAGTCTGTTACTGTTACTATCTTTACCATTTCTTCTTGGAGCAACTGTAACCCACATTATTTCCTTAGCAATTAATAAAGTATTCTGATTCTGACTGTTTGAGGATGACCTGCCATTATCCAAAGACACATCTGCTTACCTGTATCTTTTGCTCTTTTCTCCTCCTCTTCTTTTCTATTTTTTCTAAACTAACCACCTGATGGCTTTGAACTTTTCTTGTCCATCTTCCATTGGTTTTAATTTTGCACTCCAGTATGAACACCCATCCCTCAACCCGAGGATCACCACAACATAACCTAACAGACCTACACCTTAGTTCACAGATTCACTTTGTCTAAGGTTCATTTCTGAGATTTCACACAACCCAGGATTCAAATCATGAATACATGATTGAACTTGGATTTACAACATTATGAATGAAATGTGCTCTATTTGGAAGCAGCAGGGCCTCCCTCCCCTTTCGACAGGTTGTGTGTGAGACTTTAAATCATCAAACTGTACATTATAAATTGTTATTGATCCCTTTACCCCAAGTCCTAAAGTGTATATTTATTTTCTTACTCTTCTTATATTTGTTTGTTTATTTGCACTGCTGTAACTGGAGCCTCGTCATCTCGTCTCTCTCTATACTGGACTGTATGTAACAGAGATGACAATAAAGTTTACTTTGACTTCAGCAGCAGCAGGTGCATCGAGGGCTCTCGCGCTCACCTTTAGCATACAGAATTTTGAAAAACATCGGTGCAAATTATTAGTCTGTATCATGATGTCTGGTGTTTTCGTGTTTGTTGGTTTGTTTTTATTTTGTTTTATTTTGCAAGTTGGTTGTTAGACGCTGCTCCAGCCGGTCAGAGAATCCCCCGCCACCCCACCCTCTCCTCTCTGAGCCGCAAGCAGCAGGCGCAGCTCGCAAACGGAGGGCGCCCTCACTCCCAGCATATGGGTGATTCCCACTATGCGCTGGCTGCTGTAGGGGCAGCATGAGTATGAGCATTTTTTTTTGCCGCACCCCACCACGATGCCGCCCCGGGCAACCGCCCGTGTCGCCCGTATCAAAAACCGCTACTGCTTTGGATTCAAAGAATCTCGTGTGTGCCATTCAGAGTGGGGAGTGTGGACTTATGCCTTGTTTCTCTTCTGTTCCCACCTGTGTTTTTCCCTCTGAAGAACTGGTAACCAGTGTGAAACATCAGGGATGCTCGATCAGACCAGTGAGAGCAAACAAACCCAGCCCTCCCAGTTTATGGTTTAATCTTTGTTGGGGGAGAAAACTTTTTAAGCCCTAATTTTGACAGGGAGTAGAGACTCCTTTTCTGGATCTTCAGAGAGGATGAAGGAGGAAGAGGAGGAAGGAGAGATAGGTCTGTGTTTTATTGTAAGATAGAGACCTGGGAATATTCTGGGAATGGCAGCCTACTTAGGTGGGGAATACTTTCAATGCAAACCCAGGATGACAGCACGAGGTGAGGCAGAGGAGGAGCAGCTCGTGAAAGGCAGATGTGCAATGCTTTTGTGCTGTGTGAGCGACCATCGTTGAACATCTATAATCCAGTTTTATCCGTTTTTGTTAGGTGTGACTGCACTTAAAGAGGCCTGGAGGCCTTTTCAGAGGCGTCTCTCTTCATGCATGAGAGACAAAGGTGCCAACCTGCCTGCTAGCTTTGTTATCTTCACACCTCGGCTTGTATGATTAGGTAGAGGATGATTAGGTAGAGGATGATTAGGGGTCCATGGCCCTCTTGGGGACACTCCCATATGGCTTAAATGTGGGACTCTCCATCAGTAGCTCCTTACACTACGCTGAGCTGGATAACTGAGAACCTTCACAGACATACTTCCAGGTGGATGTAACCCTACGGAGAAACTACAGCGAGAGTAAACCAGCTAACTTTGGTGTTTTTACAAGTATCAGGTAATTTCATATGTGACTTTTCTATCAGCTAAACAAACTGTGCATGCACATTCACGCTAAAGTTAAATACAAAAGTTACTAAAGTTGTGGAGATCGTCGACAGCACCAAATTCCTGGGCGTCCACCTGGAGAAAGACCTCGGCTGGTCCCTCAACACCAGCTTCCTGCACAAGAAAGCCCAACATCGTTTCTTTTTTCTGAGAAGACTGAGAAAGGCCCAGCTTCCACCACCGATCCTGACCACCTTCTATAGAGGAACTATCGAGAGCATCCTGAGCGGCTGTATCACTGCCTGGTTTGGGAACTGTGCCATATCGGACCGCAAGACCCTACAGCGGATAGTGGGAACAGCAGAGAAGATCATCGGAGTCTCTCTCCTCTCTATTAAGGACATCTACACCACACGCTGCATCCGCAAAGCCACCAGCATTGTGGCTGATTGGACACACCCCTCTCACACACTCTTCACACTCCTGCCATCTGGAAAAAGGTACCGAAGCATTCGGGCACACACATCCAGACTGTGCAACAGCTTCTTCCCACAAGCCATCCGTCTCCTCAACAAAAAGGGACTGGACTGATAAACACACACACACACACACACACACACACACTCTATCAATCAGTTCAACTCAACTACCTCAAAGCATTGAGACTGGACTTACACATCAATCTGTAAATGCTCTTTTTGCACAATATTTTTATGTTTACTGTTCCTGCACTACCTACTTACCAAGTATGTTTACGGTTTCCTTTGCACTACTTACCTAGTTAGATGGTTAGTTTTAGTTATAGTTAGTTTTTGTTAATTTATGTTGTAATTTATGTTAGGTCAGTCTGTCCTGTCTGTAGTTAGCTAGTTTAGTGATTTTCTGTTAATTTATGTTGTAAATTTATGTTGCATGTAGCACCTTGGCACTGGAGGAACGCTGTTTCGCCCCACTGTGTACAAACTGTATATGGCTGAAGTGACAATAAAGCCAACTTGACTTGACTTGACTTGACTTAAAGCGCAGAGTCTCTGCTTTCAGAAACAATTGGAGTAGTTTCAATTGACCGAACGGTTCAAAATTTACGGTAATTTAAAAACACGTTGCAAAAACCTGTCGCCGCTTGTTGGATTATGAGTTTCAGACATTAAAATGCAATTCTACATCCGGACACTAGAGGGCGCAGAGCGCGGCGGTGGTACCGAGCAGTGTTTTGGGCGCAGAAGAAGAATTTCACAGAAAGAACTTCCTGTTGGGAAGCTAACGCTAGCACAGCATGTGTGTCTTTTGTGTTCACGGTTTAAAGAAGATTATTGTGTTTTCGTCCACTTGTCACCCAGGCTGACAGCAGGTTCACTGCCTCAGGTTAGTAAACACGCATTACAATGAATGTGCACGGCACACCTCACAGCACAGGATGTTGTTTGGTCATTCGCACATCTCGGTAAAGGATGCGGGTCATTGTGTGTACATTGTGGGTTTAGGCTGCAGGTGGATTGATGCTAATGCTAACTGACTTGGCTAGAAGCAGAATACAGTGGAACCCCGACTTACGAAAAGTTCAAGCTACGAAGGCACTGAACGGCAATATTTCTGCCCGTGTTACGGCAAAATGCCCGCGTAACGAAATCCGCTGGCTCTGATTGGCTGAGCCTTCAATGCCACAATGCTCTCCGAATCATGTGACAACCCCTCGGCTTCCGTACTTGCGCTTCGCTCTTCCACTTGAACCTCAAGATACTAACCCCATTTTTTGCCTCAGAGGGCCCGGTGGCGCCAGTGTCCGGCAGCCTCGCCTCTGTCAGTGCGCTCCAGGGTGGCTGTGGCTACAACGTAGCTTGCCATCACCAGTGTGTGAATGTGTGAATGACTGAATGTAGTACAAAGCGCTTTGGGGTCCTTAGGGGCTGAGTAAAGCGCTATATAAATACAGGCCATTTAGTAGTGATGGCCAAATGAAGCTTTCTGAAGCTTGTATTGAAAAACGGTTCATTACTCGAAGCTTTTCAACACAGTCCTCTCTGGTGACATCTGGTGGCCAAAAGTATGAAGAGCAGCTTGAATCCACAAAATAAAACCAACTGCTTCATAATGATTGCCAACTCTACAGAGTGGAATTCTGTCTGATATTGGGCTGCTGTTGTGTTGCTTTGAACGCGTATTTTTTGGTGTTAAAAATGTGGTTTATTTGTTTAATAAATAATTTTGCCCAGTAAACTTTTCTTGTTTGAACATGCACCATGATGTGGTCTTTCTTTGCTTGTGACTTCTTGATGTTGGTAAATACAATAATTGAAAAATACCACGTTACATATAACATGCATATAATAATGTACAACACATTATGCAGTATGCTTCTGCTGTGAGGTCCTGCCTGCATGTACTTATGCAATTAATCGCTAGACGGGTATATTTATAAATAATATTATATTAGGGAAATTTTCCTATACATATTTTTGACCTGGGGGTAGAATTGATTGTGAAATGGAAAAGGAAATGCTTATGAACTTACAAATTAAAACCATGATGCATTTAAGGTAACCCTTTTTCATTTTTATTTAAGAAGAAAATTTGTTGCACTGTGCGATGGCCGAACCTGTTCCTTTTCGTGGAGATAATTTCTCCTGCCTTAAGGAAAATCCCTTCACATGGCATAGAAGAGGCTGGAGTGCAGAAAAACTGGTAGAGATGCAGTTATGGCTCCACAAACTATCAGCCAAAGAGAATAAATAAATTAAATTGCTGCACATTTTGTAGACTAACATTTTAAGATTATTTTTTAAAATAAAATATATCTTTTTGTAACATTAAATGTTACGAGTCAAATGGATGTTTTTCTAAAGTTATGTAATGATATTTATATTATGAAAAGCAGATTTTTGACATTTTAAGTTTTTCCCGTTTTCAGATAAAATAAACACGCACAAAACAAAAGCAAACGGCCAGAACACAAAGCTGGAAAACCCACCCGATTGACGAGAATCAACTCAAAATACTCCCACACAACAGAACCAAATCTCTCAGTAGAATGATCAGTGGTTCGCTATCGGCCACCATCAAAACACTCCACAAATCCCGCAAATGATTCACTTCGTTCAATTTGAATCAGGTACCGAAGCAGTTACGTGCGTAATGAAGCTTCGGACGTCACTGGTCACGTGACTTTTGCCAAACGAAGCAAACCTCGACACAGTGCTTCTGAACCAGTGTGTTGTTTTTTTCGACACACGCTCCGGAGCGTCAGCATCAAGCGGGCCATCACTACCATTTAGTGTTCCACTCAGAAAATCCGCGTGCCTTCAAGAAACTGGTTTCTATGAAGCTGAACAAACTGCTCGTGTGCGTGCATGTTTTATACATGTGCTAAATGTATTTGTGCAGAACATTGTGTGCTTTGGAGAAACAGCAGAGGATCAACAAAGGTTCAGTTTTAAAGTAGGTTTGGTGTCCAGTGTAGCGACATAGCTAGCTTTGCATCATACAGAGACATGCTACTGGTGCTATAAAGTGATATGTAGAGCTTGTCTCTGTATTTGCAGTCCAAACAACATGGAGAAAAACGTTGTGTACTGCCTGCTGTGCAACGAGCCCCAGCTGTCCATTTCGACTCACCTGAGCAAAGTGTGCCTGAAAGACGGCACAGCACAGGAGAGGGAGCAAGAAGCTTCCAGAGCTACTGCCTCCCAGGAGCTGTTTTCCAGGGAAGGTCGACTCTAGAGCATCTCGGAGCTGCAGGAGTTTTGCAAGGACGCAACATCTTGCATCAAACTCTGCAGTCGCCTTCAGAGTCGTGGCTTTATCTTCACAGACGCTCCCCAAACCTGGCCAACAGTGCTGCCAACACCGAGGTCTGATGAGCTTATTGCCACTCTGGCTCACACATACTGCATGACACATACGCACTTCCAACACCGTCTTACTGCCGTCACCTTTGCAACAGGTCTGATAAGAAGGAAGTCCTCGCCATGGCTAAAAAGGACATCGAGTATTTCCACCAAAAGCTTGCAGGTGGTGATTGCATCCCCAACGTTGCCATGACAACGTTCAGGCAGTACTGCGAGGCCATCCTGATATTACAGCACGGACTGACATCAAGTGCTGTTCAGGATTTTTCTGTAAGCGCCGCCAACAAAAACAGTAAATTCTAAGTGATAATTGATGTAAGTGTGCATCACCCTAAGCTCCAACACTTTGTCCCACACACACAGGTGCAGGACTGGATGGAGCGAAGGGAAAGCTTGAGGATGACCATCCAGGAAGAAGAAGTACGTCCTCTGTTCTCAGCAGCGACTCTCTTCCTGCTCTGTATGGACCCTGGGAGGTGATTTATAGTTATCATTGATGGCTCTTGTCTCTGCAGCTGTTGGAGTGCTACTTTAAGAACATCCGCCCAGTGTCCTTACGAAACCAAAGAGCTGGCAGTGATGACGGGGGCAGGTTCTTCCTGGGAGAAGGTGGGGTCCCTCTGACCAACCCAGGATTAGATGTAGGGCGCCTGAGGGCCAGGTGAGTGCTGCACACCACTGGATCCATACTGGCAAAACTTTGCCCGTGTGGTCTCACCACTCAGCCACATGTGTTGCTGCGTTTGTTGGTAGATGTATAACTGCTTCACCTTTCTAATTTGGTTAGATACCTGCGCAGCGACACTGAGCATCCTGCAGCTGGGTCAGCGTCACACTCAGCAGGAGCAGAAACCTCGGGACAGGCCAGGTAAGCTTTTCTTTTTTATGTTACCCACTAGCACAAGAAAACCTGCCTTACAAGGTTCCACATCCACACTATTGGTGGATTTCTCTCTCACTCTGTGTAGGTCCACTTCCACAAAGCGCCTACCTCTCAGAGAATGGGATGCCTTCCAGCGGACCTTCCCAGTAACACTAAAAGGAGAGCCACCTTCAAAACGCCGCTGTGTACAGGCTGGTTTTCCACACTACCGAGCCCACTACCACAAGCGGAGGGAGCTTCAGCTTAAGCAGAGAGTTCAGCACATCCTCGGTAAGCCCGGGCACGTCATGCTAATGGACGCTCTGCCTCCATTATTTACAGCTCTAATCAATGTTCCCTCTAAGCTGCGCACGTGCGCAATTGCGCACTGCTGGCACGGTCTCTGCGCACAGAAAATCTGCGTTGCGCACAAAAAAAAAATCTAACCTGAATTGAAATTAAAATTAATACTTTAACAATTCTGCGTTGCAGTGTTAGTCAGTAAGTGACTGGCTGCTCTCATATTGTATTAGAACGATGCCACCTTATCCCATAGTCCAGCTGCAAAAAACTTCGTTGTTTGCCAAACTGAGTTACTTTTTTGAAGAAGTAACTATATAATTAATTGCCCAACATTGGTCATTATATACTGTATTTGGCAGACAGAGTTACAGACTCTCTCCCAGACCACAGACTCATAATACAAGTCAGAGCTTTATGAAAGAAAAAAAAAAGAAAGTTGTGTTTTCAAAATTGGAGTTCAAGTTATTTTTACTTCCAATAGTGTTAACATACTACACAGGTCAATGACTAGATTTTTTTTTACATTTTCATTGTAAGTGGGCTAAAGCAGTTAATTAAAAGTAGTCTAACATAAATGTGAATGCTGTAATTTGATTATTTTAATAAACCATGTAACTTGGCATATTAGATGCCGCCGTGACCACAGTGCACACGTCTGATGTCGCTCACAGTGGTCCAAGGGATCGCTCAGGGAGTTTGTGTGTTCGCTCAGACACATGAAAAATTAGAGGGAACATTGGCTCTAATATATACAAATAGCTCAGTAATACTTCACATCACAGAGGTTCAAATATATATGATTGACAGATACATATGGTTTATTTGCATTATTCCTCACGTCTCGCTCTGGGACAGGGTGTGTCAGAAGAGGTAACGCCCCTCAGCGTGCAAGAGTACAGATGGCATTAGATAAGGAGACCTGGTTCACCAACAAGCCCACTGTTGATGCCGTCCTACAGGCCTGGGTTGCTCCACAGCCCAGGATCCAGGACAGCCAGTCCCTCATGTCCTCGATTTCAGAGCACAAATGGAAGGGCCTGGCTTTGAAGGACTTTAGGGAGGAAAAGGGCAAAGGTAAATGCACCTATGGTTTGGACCACACCCTCTTTGACAGCAAGTCAACATTTCTAAAGAGCTTATGATGACTTCCTGTTTGCTCACAGGTGTGATCGCCCTGATGCCTTTCAACAAAGGAGACGTCGTCTGCGACTACCACGGGACGTGCATCACCAAAGCTGCAGGGAATCGGAGGCAGCAGTCGGGGTCTCTCTTCTTCTACAGGGACGAGTGCCACAGGGCTGATGCCACTGCGTCCCCCTGTGCCTGCCACCTGCACAAGGACTCCTGTGGAAGGCACATCAACCTTTGCCAAAGGAATCCAAACGTGAAGCCACAAAGGTTCACAATGAACTTCCCTGCTGGTCCTCGTGAGAGTGTGCTGTTCATCGCCCTGAGGGACATCGCGGTTGGAGAGGAACTCCTGTGGGACTATGGAGTCTAGAGATGGCGCCGTGTTTTATGTCCTATCCTACATTTGGATATCTGCCCATACCGACATGACTCTAATATAGTGTATTTCATATAAACATGGGCCATAAAAACTAAAAAACACCATCGATGTCCAGTCCAGCTGTGGCTCCATATATCTTTCTCAGAGGTGAAATGCAGGTTAACTCGGTCCATCCCTGATGGAGTCACCCATAAATCCTTCGACTGGACATTTGACTTGAGTTGTCTTTGTTTTTTGTTTTGTTTGACCTTTTCTGATTAAAAACATGTAAAAATGTGAGCTCTCATGCAGCATTTAAACATGATGCTTATGTCCCTGATAACTAAACCACTGTTGTTGTTTTTTACCGATAATAAAAACTATTATTAACACAATCAGAAATCAATCTCCCTCACAGGCCTTTATATACCAAACCCTGTGGTGACAGCTGCAGTGGAGACTTCAGGGCTCAAACTTTCTCTGATTGGCTCCAACCTTGACAGGCTCAGCCTGCTGCTGCCAACAACACTCACTAAGTTTCCCCACCGAGCACCTCAGGCCTCTGCAGTTACTGATGATCATCAACCCTAGTTGGAGATTTCCAATCAGAACAGCCAAACACTTCATTTTAACCTGAACTCTTTACTTTCAGCCCAACACTAATGTGGCCCTGAGCTTAACTTCAGGTTCACACCACTGTGTGTAAACCCAGCTCAACTTGAACCCTCAAACACCAAACTAATGTTTTTATGGTCATTTTCATAAAAATATTGGAGACCACATTTAACGTAATTAACAAAAACATCCATGCCACATCATTAAAAACAGGCTTTGTTACAGGAATTATTTCAGATTTGACCAAATGAGGCTCTCCACCCACTGAGGGACAGGCAGTGAGTACTGTGAAACCTGGTGAACCTCCTGCAGAACACTCATCATTTAGAGTCTGACGGGGGTTGACACTAAAATACTTTAAATGTTTAGCCTGAAGATTAGACCCTCGGATCGCACATTTGATTTGCTTTGTACCAAAGCATCAAGGGTTTCACAATATAAGAAGGGTTCTGATATAATTCATGAGAGATTTGATGCTAACGATGCAGCTTCATTATCACTGGACGCTCGTCAGGCCTTGGACAGAATAGACTGGTCAGATTTATTTAACGTTCTCCCCAGATATGGACTTGATGAAGGCTTGTTGTACCTGCCGTATGAAAGAGGGGGTTACAATTCCCTAATCTTAAATTGCATTACTGGTGTGCACAGATGCGCTCATCCATGCTCTATTTTTCCACATAGACACCCCCAGCCTGGATAAAAACTGAACAAAAAACTGTGACAAACCTTCAATTAAATCTGTATTTATACTCTGCAACCCCAAAAATGTGTTTTAAAACGTTTCCACTTGACAGAAATGTGTTTTTGTTTGAGATTTCCGAGGATCGCACAAGGTGTCATCCTCCTGAAAAGGAAACACCTTGTGGCGTCAGGTGAGCTGCAAAAGCTGCTGTCAGTCACATGACCCTGAGCCTCAGCAGGAAGTCTGACCCTTTCATAATAAAAGAAAGTTCCTCACAGACACCTGCACTAATCAGGCTGAGAGCACGCTGGGCTGGAGTTGCGTGATCGTTTTGTAGTTCAAACACAGTTGTTTCCTTTCCTGAGTCCTTATCACATCTCCTAAACACATTCCTCCACCTCAAAACGTTTTTATCAAGGAAAAGTGGTTAGGAAAGGAGGTAGGAGAGTTGAGTGTATGTGGACGTGAAGGGCTTTTATTGTGAAATGTACGGTAGGGAAAAGCTGTTCCGCACATGCGCGGTAGAGATCCTGCGTTGGCAGAGACTAGTCAGTTTAATAAGTTTGATGATTTGTTTAAAATACAGAACAAAAGTAAGCAAAGTTGGACGGCAGGGCATCATGGCGGCTTTATGAACGGTAAGAGGCGGGAACACGGGGGGCCACGGTCAGAGGGAGGAGGACCGGAAGCTGTTTGAAAGCCGTGAGCGGGAGTTTGTCAGCAGGGGGAGAAACCGGCACCCGGAGCGAAGACATGGACCCCCTGCAGGAGCTCCTGGACCGGGTCAAGCCCAGCACCGAGGCGGTGAGTCCCAGTGTGTCCCTGTTTGCCGAAATGAGCGATAAATAACAGTCTACGTACATGCAGAGCCCTGCGGACGTAATGCCTGCGTCATGACGTAAGGCAGAGCAGCAGCCAATCACTGTTCCGAGAATCCTAAAGCAGAAATCCATACAGAAAAGAGTGAATATAAGGATGTGAGACTGTTTTACATGTATTATTGTGACCTCTGACCTGCTGCTTTGTTTCTTTAGGAGTCCCTGTGGTTAAAGAACATCTTCACCTTCATCTCTGAACACCTGAGTCCTGTGGTGTGTAGCTCCGCCCCCTCGCAGACAGGTGAGTTCCTGTTAGTTTGAAACAGCTGGCTGATAAATCAGCTGTACTTTAAATTCTTAATGATGATGTTCACTTATGAAACCAAATACTATTTAAACCATTATTTAAAAAGTGAAAGCAGGGCTCACCTGCCCTCACAGGTGTTCTCAGTGGGCGGGGCTTCAGTTGTTTATGTTTGTGTTTACCTTTTAAACTTTGTTTTCCCAGGTAACCACGGTGACCTCAGCCTCTTCGATCTGAGCATGTGTGCGGTGCAGGCGATCCAGCAGCAGATGTGTGTGGCCCACAGCTTACCTGTCAGCTACAGGTAACACCCGCTGACATCATCGCTGTAGCAGGTCATGTGACCTGACCTTACCGCTGTCCTCCCGTCTGTCCGCAGGCTGCTGTCCGTCTCCGAGCTCGTCTCCCAGCAGCACCTGGCCTGCGTCAGCAACCTGTCCTGGAGCACCAATCAGCAGAGAGCCTGGGCCAGGGAGGCGGAGCTCGCCGTGCCGGGTCAGAGGGCGCTGCCGAGGGTCAACCTGCTGCTGATTGGCTGTCTGAGAGAAGGCCGTGACGGAGAGTACAGGCTGACGGACGCCAGCGGCAGCGTCATGTGTGAGGTGAGTCAGAGGGGGAGGAGCCTAAGCTTAACCCAGCAGGAAGAGGAAAGCACAGCAGTGGAGGGCCTACAGGTAACAGGAGGGCGACAGCGTTCACGCCAAAACCCTGAACATGAGGAACATTTCCTGACGTTGTCATCGTCCATCAGCTGGTTTGTTCTCAGGACTCTGAGCTTCTCTTCACAGCAGCATCACTAAACCGGATCTGGTCAGAACTGATGGGTAACGAGGTCAGAGTACAACAAACTGCAGGTTTTCATGTGCAACGTAAATTAAATCTAATTCCTATATATATACACACATATAAATACTCTGTATTTATAAATACTTTGTGTTTATATGTGTGTGTATATATAGCAGACCTTCTCAAAGTGTGGGGCCCGCCCCCTAGGGGGGCGCAGAGGCATTGCAGGGGTGGCGCGGTATAAAAAGGGAACAAAAACCAAAAAAACGTGCTTGGACACTGCTAACACGGGACGCCAACACAAACGCAAAGCAGGAGATGAAGCGTCGCTGAATATGTTTCCAAACCAACTTCATTCTAAGCCAAAGACTAGAAAATATGTTGTAATAGAGCCCAGCAAAAAAAGTTTTTATCAGGGAACCACTGATATTTGGTATATTTCTGCTCACACTCTGTAACCTCTGTCGGTGCTGGGCTATTGGAAACCGACTTTCCCGGAGGAACGCACCCGAGGGATCAATAAAGTTTCATCTAATCTGATGCAGCTATTAAAACAAACAGCATCACTGCAGATCAGAGCTGATGAAGCTGTCATCATCAGTACAGGCTTCCAGCATCCACCCAGGACTCCGCCACTCTCTCACCCGTGTCTCTCTCTCTCTCATCCAGTGCCTGTCTCTCTCGCCCCTGTGGCTCGATCGTCCCATTTTCCTCCCTCACTGGAACTACATTCCCCACAATGCATCGGGCCAGGAAGAGGCCGCAGGCTTCTTGGAGCTGATTGGCTCCCCTGTCCTGTTGTGTCCTGGTGCTGAGCAGGGATTGGCTGCTGCTCCTGGAAGGGTGGAGCTAAGTGGAGTGGTGGGAGTCGGAGAGGCCGGCAGGCTGCTGAGGCACAGGTGGGTCACATGACCTCTGAACTGCAGTGGAGTTTCTGAGCAGTGTGTGTGTGACAGATGTGTGTGTGTGTGCTCCAGGGTCAAAGGTCAGCGGCTGAGCGTGTTCGGAGAGGTGGGCTCAGTCTGCCCTCTGCTGGCCGTGGCAGGAACGACCTTCTTTTGCTTCACGCTGACGGATGAGTCGCGCTCGCTGCCCGTGCTCGTACAGGTACCAGCTCTCTGAGGATGATGATGGTGAGGAGGGAGGCCTGATGAAGCTCAGTGTGTGTGTGTGTGTGTGCAGGACAGCAGCCGACTCAGCTGGATTCAGCGTGTGTGTGTCGGGCAGAGCGTGTGTGTGACAGCTCTACGTGTGTGTGCGCTACGAGGCTGGAGAGGAAACAACATCCTGTGTTTGTCGAAGGGCTCCGAGCTGCACGCCGACTACACGCACACACAGGAACACACACACTCTGAGTCCCTGCTGCTGATGTCACAGCCTGCTGAGGACGACTGTGAGGAGGCAGAGCATGAGGAGGTGGAGCTGGACCAATCAGCTGAGAGGATAAAGCAATCCAAAGTCATCAGCTACCAGGTGAGAGCGCTCTGAGCTCTGATTGGCTACCACATGTTTGTACCTGTGTGCTGATTACTAAGCCTCCTCTGCTGTGATAGGGCATGGTGACTGAAGTTGTGAGTGAGGGGGCGGGGCTCTACGTGCTGGATGGGAAGGTGGGTCTGTGCGTGGCCTATCAGCCGGCGGCAAAGAGGAAGCTGAGGGCGGGAGACAGAGTGGAGGTGAGTCACATGACGTGACATCATCATGCCCGTTTGTGTTCGTGGCAGCCACGACTAATAAAGTTTGATGGTTCCTCCTCCTGCAGTTGCATCACGCCCACTTTCTGTACCGGCCCTGCCCAGACTTCCCTCCCAGCATGCTTTGCACCTGCCTGCGCTCCAGCCTGAGGGTGACGGCCTTCAGCAGGGCGGGAGGGTCGCCACCCGACAACCGCTGCCCGGGAGATGGGGCGTTACCAAGGTTACTGCTGCAGAGAAACATAGATGTGTCCGATTACCTGTGGACGTGTCACCTAAGCTCGCAGCTGGCACACAGGTGAGGCTCCACCCACCACCACCTGTCCACAGTCAGAGACAGCAGAGCCTAACCTTTGTCCTTCTCTGGCTCTGGCTTGTTTCCTGCTCCTGGTCCCGGTCCTGGTTCTTTTCCTGGTCTTGGTCCTCACTCTCGTCCTGCTCCTGGTCCCGGTCTTGGTCCTTACTCTCGTCACGGTCTGGGTCCTCAGTCTGGTCCAAGGTGTGTGGAGGCAGCAGTGTGTGTGCTTGCTGTCCTGGAGGCTGATGGAGACTCAGAGCAGAGCTGGAGGACGAGGACGCAGAGACATCTACTCTGAGATGCTGGACGAGCCTCACACCTGTCCTGTGACTCAGGTAGGTCCCACTCTCACCTGTCTTCCTTACAGGTGAGTGTGGAGCATGCTCAGTGTGCTCTGTGTCCCTGCAGTACAGCGTGTCCTCAGCGGTCCGTCGGTACCTCGGTGTGTCGGAGCTCCTGGAGTCCCTGCAGACTGACTGCTGGTCTTCAGCCCCTCTGAGCTCTCTGCTGCCCCCTGATGGCTCCAACCTGACCTCCTCCCAGATCAACGGGTTCCTGTCCTGGTCTTGCAGGACTCTGTCCTCCGAGCCTCGGGGTGGAGACGCTGTCAGGTAAGGTGACAGCAGCTCCCCACATGAAGTCATGTGATTACGTACCAATGATTTTTGCCGGTTTGTGTGTCAGGCAGCGCCCCCTGCTGCTGGTCGGCGTGCTGGAGCTGCCGTCACAGACGTCTGAGTTCAAACACTCGATGCAGCTCAGAGACGCCACGGGAGCTGCAGCCTGCGTGCTGACGGAGAGCAGCGAGGAGGAGGAGGGAGCGCAGAGGGCGGTCTTTAACAGCGCCTGGATTGGTACAATGCACGCACACAGACACACACACAGTGACACACAGCTTTATTCTTTAATGTGTGTGTGTGCTGCAGGTTGTCTGGTGGGTGTGGTGCAGTTCACCATGGTGACAGAGAGATTCCTCCAATCAGATTTCCCCTCCTACCATCACCTGGACCAGGACAGGTTCATCACACACAAACACTGCAGGTACACACACACACAACCAGCAGCATGCTGACTGCTCATTGGTCCATTCTCTGTGATGTAAGAGGGTGTCTGATTGGTTCAGGATGTGAGCTTCCTTCCTGGTTGTAAACATTATGAGTTAAATAAAGCTGGGTTCAATTCACAGGGTTTACCTTCAGCTCTCTCTGGACCACCTGCACATCCTGAGTCCATCTGTTGCTATGGAGACACACCTGAGACACAAGGGGGAGGAGCCAGGAGGGGACCTCACTGCCAGGAAGCAGACAGTAGAAGAAGAAGGAGAAGAGACTGCTGGGAGTAAGAGGAAGAGAAGAGAAGAAGAAGAAGCAGACTCCGGCAACCCCTGGCCCTATGTCTCCATGGTGATCAGGGTGGAGCAGATGGAGGGTGTGTCCTGGAGGAATACAGGGGCGGAGGCAGAGGATCAGGAGGCAGGGCTGAGACTGTGCTTCTCAGCGAAAGCTGCTGTGATTGGTCCAGTGGTCAGCTGGAGGCGGGACCCAAAGAATGAACCAATGGCAGAGAAAGAAAGTGAACAAAACCAGGAGAGAAAGGTGAGAGACGCACCTGTGTGGGTTTACCTGAGCTCACCTGGATACACAGTTACGTGTGTGTGTGTGCAGGTGGTGCTGGTGTTCTCAGGTGTGTGTACGTGGTGGTTTCCTGTCCTCCAGCCTGGATGTTTCTACAGACTCATCGCCGCTAACACTCAGGTATCAACCCAGCTTTGATGATGTCACTAAGGGGCGTGGCCAGAGGTTTGCCTCATCGGTCTCTGCTCTCTGATATTAGTACACATGAACACAGACGTTTTCCAGCTTTATCTGTAGTTATGGAGTTCCACAGGGTTCAATGCTAGGACCAGTTCTGTTTACATTATACATGCTTGCTTTTGGCAGTATCATCAAAACACAGCTTACATTTTTACTGCTATGCAGATGATACCCAACATTCCTGTTTGTGAGTTGATATGACCTGAATCCTTGCAGCTGATTGGCCCATGTGTCTGTCAATCAGGATCCCAGTGTTTTGATTGGCTGTGGAGTTTCTGGGTGCAGTGGGGTGGATCTCCACGCTGAGTCAACCCTACAAGTCAGACGTGGTTGGAGATTCCACACTCTGACACGCCCACTGCTGCTGCCCACCTGCATACAGGTAACACACACACACACACACACACACGGTTTGCTCCCCGTCTTCGTCCAGGAACCTTAAACTTTTTTTTATAGAGATTGACAGACCATGTGACTTTCACGCATTGCATTGTGGGTACAAGTGGGAAAAAATCAAAACACTGCATCAAGCGCTAGCATTTCCAGCACCAGTAACCATCAATTCTGTGGTTTTAATCCCTACTTGCATTTTATTTGCCCCAAAAATAGTTATGTGCAAAACGACGGTGAACACAGCAGGTCTGTACAAAGACAGAGTTGACGAAAAGGAAAAAAAACTCAAAGGGGTGAAAGGGTCAGACCCATACGAGCATAAGGAGTGGAGTAAGGACGTTAGCGTGCTGCCCAACTTTCATCACGCACATATTTGTTATTATATGGTCCTAAGTTTTAGTGCATACACTCCCAAAATGTTTATTAACTTCAGATCCCTGCAACAAGCCCAGGTCCAGTTTACTTTGGTGATTTGGACTATTCCATTTCACAGCTGTAGCTGGGGCTGCAGAGTAGGTCAGCCACTAATCAGAAGGTCGGTGGTTCGATCCCAGGCTGCCTCCTGGCTGCCCAAATATCCTTATATTAACCCCTATACTAACCCCATGTTTGCCTTCTGGTGGTGGTCAGAGGGCCCGGTGGTGCCAGTGTCCAGCAGCCTCGCCTCTGTCAGTGCGCCCCAGGGCAGCTGTGGCTACAATGTAGCATCACCAGTGTGTGAATGACTGAATGTAGTGTAAAGCACTTTGGGGTCCTTAGGGACTAAGTAAAGCGCTATACAAATGCAGCCCATTTACCATTTATTTAGCTGTTGTTAAATATTTTTAGCTCCTGTACAGTCGAACACAATCTATTTGTCGTTTCAGGTTGTAGTATTACACAACATTTTCAGATCTAATAGAAATAAAATGAGTGTTTCGTAATTCATTCAATTTATTGTCTTTATTTATAACTGGCATTATTGTTTCATTCCATTATAGAATCTGACAAGAGAGAAGCAAAATTGTAAAAATCCATCAGCTTTATTAGCTGCTTCGTGAAAAACAAATCAATACAAAAACAAACAAAAAAACCCCCACTGGAACTCAACTTACTGGAAAACAGTTATTCATCACTTGATTGCTTCAAAACAACCATTGGGCACATATATATGCACATATATAACAATTTCTCTTCCACGACGTCATCCGATAAAAAACGATCTCTTTACCCGTCGGCTTCCCGTGGCTGTCATGCTACCGGCTATTGCAGTTACAGTTTTTTTTAATTGGTTTGGCGCAGTTTTCACAAGCAATTGGTACATTTTCAAAACTCTTCGTACTTATATCGCAACAGATCATCAAAAGTGCACCTTTTTCAAACATTTCAGCATATTTCCAATTGTGTTAGTACAATACACATAATGGCAAAATATCCTTTTCACTACACAAAATAAGTGTTTCATCTAAATAAATGTTTCGTTCACAGTTACTGCCTTTCATAATGTTATCCCTATAAAATTTTTGATTTGCATCTCTTATCATTCAGTTTAATACATTTGTCTGTCATTCAATTCAACTGATCTTAATGTTTAATCAATGAATCATTCATTATGTCCATGGATTTTCAACTTGACTGATTGTTGTCTGGTCATTTGTAAGTTACACATTGCTGCAAGAGCTTTCAATCTAGAAATACTAATTGCTAATTGTTTCCCCCTGATGATCACAATTAGTTACCATATAAGTAGAACTGTGTTTGAGACTTTGCACTGTTCAAATATGGAGCAGGATAGACTCGTAGGGAGAGGAAACCTTCATCGAAGAGGTGGTGGTGCTCCTCGACAGAGAGGTGGGCACAGACAAAGAGGAAGAGGTGGTGGTGCTCCTCGACAGAGAGGTGGGCACAGACAAAGAGGAAGAGGTGGTGGTGCTCCTCGACAGAGAGGTGGTCTTCAGAGAAATGTAGGCAGAAGACAACGCACCATCATCTCTAATGAAGTCCGGGCCATCATTGTTGACCATGTGGTTAACAGAGGCTTTACCATGGCTGAGGCTGCCAGGTTGGTACAGCCTAATTTACAAAGGTCAACTGTCAGCTCTATCATCCAAACTTTTCGCCAAGAAAACCGGTATGTCTGCTATAGCAACTTCACTTCTAAAAAATAGTACCCTATTGTATAGATGAACAACATGTAATTGTCAGTTTACAGTAATGTGATTGGTAATACTTCAATATTGACAGTATATGATTGTCCTCAGAATTAACAGGAGACAACCTGGTGGTGGTCGCCCACGTGTTTTGACTGACCAGCAGGAGTTGGCTGTGGTGGAAATGGTCAGGGCAAGGAATGACATACGGCTGTCTGAAATCAAACAGGCTATTGAGAACAGCAATGACACCTTTGCCAATGTGCCATCAATTAGCCTTCCAACGATTGCCCGGCTTTTGAAGAAGCACCAAGTTTCCATGAAACAAATTTACTTGGTTCCTTTTGAGAGGAACAATGTCCGGGTGAAACAACTGCGTTCAGAATATATTCAGGTACAACACTAAACTGGCATGCAATTACTGTAACAGTACTGACAACTATTAGTTGTAAAAAAAAAACTAACTAAATGATCATTTTAGAGGGTGATGGAGCTGGACGCTGCTGTGAATCATCACAAGTATATTTTCGTTGATGAGGCCGGTTTCAATCTGGCAAAAACTAGACGCAGAGGACGTAACCTTATTGGACAAAGGGCTACCATCCAAGTCCCTGGACAACGTGGGGGAAACATCTCAGTGTGTGCAGCTATATCTGAAGATGGTGTGGTAGGCTGTAGACCAGTTCTAGGGTCATACAACACTGAACACCTGATAGTTTTTTTTAAATGAACTGGAGCAGGCCTGTCAGGGAGAAGACATCGTCTATGTTGTTGTGTGGGACAATGTCAGCTTCCACCATGCACAGCTGGTTCAGGAATGGTTTCAAACACATCCTCGCTTCATGACCCTCTATCTTCCACCATATTCCCCTTTCCTCAACCCAATTGAGGAATTCTTCTCTACATGGAGGTGGAAGGTGTATGATCGCCATCCCCATGAGCATGTCTCCCTTCTTCAAGCCATGTGTGAAGCTTGTGGTGATATAACTGCTGAGCAATGTCAAGCCTGGATTCGTCATGCCAGGAGATTTTTCCCACGGTGCCTGAACAACGAAGACATCCACTGTGATGTTGATGAAAATTTATGGCCCAATGTTAATGACCGGCTTGATTAATTGTGTAAAAGTGATGAGAATAAAATAAAATAAAAATATATTTTGCTTATGTAAATGACTTGTTTTTTTTCTCCCTTTTTCATGTGTGTGTGTGTGTCTGTGTGTATGTATATGTATATGTATAGTTATATAATTTTTTTTATGTCTGAACATAAGTGTAATATTTGCTGTGTACAGTTTTACAGTTCAGTTACACTCATTCATCACCAAGGACAATTTGAATCGCTTACCTTGTATTATTTTCTCCTGAATGAAATGATTGGTAAAAGTACTAAGTTGAAAAAAGAGCTTACTGTTTTGTTTGGGTGATTAAAGCAAATGTTCTCAAACTATATCACAGTGATCATGTGTTCTGATACAATGATTACGTGGAATGTAAATATGTGCAAATGCAATGAAATCATGACATCTGATTTGAAAGAATGACTAGTGGTGTTACAAATGTGATCAAATGTGAGTTTTGTACTGAGAGATTTGAAAATGCACACTTTAGTTATGAAAATAGTGCCAAACCAATTAAAAAAAACTGTAATAATACAACAGCTTCTTGCCATTTTTTGTGTTTCTTTTTATCGCTGTGTGACTGTTTCCATGTGAAAGCCGCCGTGCGCTAGTAACACTTGCCACTCGTACCCACAATCCTTTGTGGTTTTACCCCTGAATGACGTCACATTTTCCATCTCCCTTCTCTGTGTTTTCAGGCCGTCCCACCCACAGTCTTGTCTGTCTCAGAGGTCTTAGACTGCAGGTAAACTGCTCATCCCTCACTGAGTCGCCCCCTGTGGCCATCTGAGGAACTGCAGCTCCAGCCTGCTTTAAACTCTTACTGGTGTGTGTGTGTGTGTGTGTGTGTGTTTCAGTTCAGAGCTGGTGTGTTTTCAGGGTGTGGTGTCTGAAAGGATCAGTGTGAACAACAGGACTGCCCACTCTGGACACACACACTCAGGTACAAACACACAGGTGGTTTGTGTATCAGGCTTTTTCTGCTGTGAAGTTTTAACATGGGGGTCTATGGGGGCTGACTCACTGCTGCCTCTGCTGGACACTAGAGGAACTGCAGGCAGCAGTGCTTCAGGGATGAGTCTCAGGTCTGACTGTTAGCTGAATGTGTGTGTGCAGGTGTGCGTCTCACTCTTTGTGACCAAGCTGGGAGGAGTCTGCAGGTGTACCTGGACTTAAGCCACACCCCCTACCCACCTGGCCTGTTGCCGGGTAACACTCTGCTGTTGTCTGGTTTCCAGAGGAGGCTGTCCAGGTGAGACACACATAGACAGTCTTATAAATGTTTGGACTCTTTATTTGGACTCATTTCCAACCAATGTAACCCCCCAATAAAATTATGAATTATCTTGCATAAATAGGCTGTTGATCTTCTTTACTCATTTCAGGTGTTACCAGTAAAATAGTTGCATGTTTGATCATCTGGGAATGTACCCAGATTTATTTATTTATTTAGACAGAGATCTTGACCCCCCAATGTTCAATACAAAGTTATGCCGATGGTTATGTACCTGTGTGGTTTACCTGTGTGTGTGTGTTTCAGGACAGGAAGTGTGTACTGCACGTACTTACCTGTCAGCTCGATAACTGTGGTCTCCCTGGGAGACACCAGGTAAGTTTACAGGGCAGGTAAAGTCTGGTTCACGTGTTTGTCGTGCTGTTGTTTATTTGTTTTGTTTCTATCAGCTCGGCCCAGCCTCCTCCTCCTGCTCCCATCATGCACCTGGGTGAGTGGGCTCTGAGCAGCAAGCAGAGGTGCACTGTGGGACAGGTCAAAGGTCACGTGGTGTGTTTCCTGTTCCTGCAACTGCAGTGGAGCTGCTCGCTGTGTGGCAGCGTGTACACACAGGTACTGCATAAAATACACACAGTGTGTACAGGATGTGTTTAGTTGTAGTTTCTCGGGTGCAGTGAAAGTACTCAGAGTGCTTCATGTGTTGTTAGCGTGTTGGTGGTGTGTTAGTGTTGGTGCACGTAAGTAAAGTGTAGTTTTGGAGTGAACTGCTCACGATTTCAGGTGTGTGTGTGTTTACCTGTTGCTCTCTCTCTCTCAGGGCTGCAGCAGCTCTCAGTGTCACTCGACCTCGTCAGTGTTTCAGTCCACAGCAAAGTAAGAGCAGCTTCCTGTTGAGCTCACCTGCTGATACACGTTAACCACCTGGATCAGTCAGGTGACAGTCACATGATCAAACCATGTCGCTCTGCTCTTCGATCAGGCTGGTGATTGATGACGGGACAGGTGAGGCTCACGTCTGGTTCTCAGCTGTTCTGGTTCGTGCTCTGCTGGGATTGGCTGACGCTCAGTGGGAGGGGCTTCAGAGAGCACTCAGGGTCAGAGGTCACATCAGAGTCTTCCCTCGTGGGCAGAGCCAGGTCAGTACCACCTGTCAGGTGTATATATTTACCTGTCACAGGTGAGTCACGTGCTCATCGTCGTCTTTAAACTTTATTTCATCTTTAAAAATTTAAGATCGGGTCATGTTTTTATTTCTGAGGCTTTAACTGTGAAAGGGCACATCCTGTTTGCATCCTGGTAACAGCTCCGTCTGCTCACACTTTACTGCTGAACTGGTTTGGGGGCGTGGCCACTTCCACCTTTAAAAGTCTGTAGGTGTGACGGACCCATGCTGGGCTCACGTGAACAGGGGGGAGGGGCCTTACACCCGTGTGTTTCAGTGACACTCAGGTCGTGCCCCTGACTCCACCCACTCGACCTGAAGAAGCAGCAGGTGGTGTAGCTCTGAGGGTAATCAGGGCTGACCAGCTTCATGTTCACTGCAACGCCACACCTCTCACATGGAGGGTGGAGACCACAGGGGAGGGGCAGGACAGCGAGAGGCATTTAGGACTCGGGTCACACCAGGAGAACCCACAGGGACCCTCCACCCACAGGTGGAGCTGTGTTAACTGAATATTAATTTTTGTCCTATACTGCAGAAAATAATTATAATCATAAGAAAGTGAGATTAGTATCAAACAGTAACAGTTTCTAAAAACACAAATGTGGAGTCTAAACTGAGACGTCCTGTTTAAAATAACAAGAACACGTTTTAACTCCATAAACTGTGACACGAGACTCTTTATGATTAATGAGCACTTATTTCCATTTATGGTTTTAACTCATTCATGTTATTTGTTATTTACTTTGCAAAGATCAGTTTCTATACTGAAAACGCTACGTCCAGATGAACACTATCAACTTTTGGGGATAAACTCAGGTTCAAACTGAGAGTTTTCTTCATATTTACAGTCGGTGTAAAAATGTCAGAAGGTTTGAGTGAAAAGAGAGAAACAGACGTTTGTGAGGATTCACATTGTGGATATCTGAGCTTATCAGAGTGTCAGGAAGTGAAACCTGAAGAAAGTCAAAGAGCCGCCCAGTACAGAACAAGCCTGTCAGAGCAAAGACCTCAAAGACTCTATAGGCTGCACAGGGACACACTGTGAGCTCACAGAGCTCCACGTCTGCAGAGCAGACACCTTCAGCCACACTGCTGAGGACGACCGGGACAAAGACCCTGCAGACTGAAACGTCCTGTGGTCAGAGGAGGTGAAACGAGAAGAAGATGCAGCTACAACCCAAAGAACAGCGTCCACACAGCATGGTGGGGACACTGTGGGGGGACACTGTGGGGGGACACCACAGAGAGAAACAGACGTCCTGCATGACGTTTCCACAGGGCCGAGCCGTGAGTCTGCAGTGACATAACCTCTGTCTCTGTCTCAGGTGTGTGACGGGGACGCTGACGACTTCCTCCTCCACTTCCTGTTGTGTCTGTGCAGCAGTGATGTCATGATTCGGCCGCTCAGCCTCACCTGCAGGAAACGCACCAACCAGAGACCAGAAGGTAACCCCACCCTCACCACCCTGACCAACCTGACTGCAACCTTCAGAGTCGTGTGTTTGTGTTTCAGAGGTGAGGAGGTTCACTCGAGGAGACAGAGAGTTCCTGACCAGACTGGCTCCTCCCCTTCAGCTCACCTGTCTGCACCTCCACCCTGACTGAGCTCCACCTGCTTCGTTCTGATTTTATGTTCTACATGTTCATACAAATAAAACTTTATTGTTCCTCCTCCTGTCACACGGTATCTCACCTTCACTGACCCTGATGATCAGGGTCAGAGGTCACACGAAGCTCTCTGGGTTTAACCTCACACGAAAGGGGCGGAGCTGTCATCATCACAAAGGGGCCTATAACAGGTCATGTGACCCTTCTACAGGAAGTGATCCCTGTGAGTGGCGCCCACATCAGAGACGTACCCGAACAGGTGGGTGTGCTGTGTGACACGTGTGGCTCTGGGTCAGGTGTAACTCCCACAGCCTGTGGTTCAGATTCTCTGTGTTTGTGAAGTAAAACTAAACACTGTGAACGTGTTTCAGTTTCTTTACAGACGTCAGACGGTGAAAGCTTCAGCCTGACCAGGAAAGAATCAGTCTGCTTTAAATCACACTTACTTTAAAATTCATTTCTCCTCACCTTCATGTGTTTTGTATTATTTGATCTTATACTGAAAGAGTTCATCCATCGACACATTTTAATCCTGCAACATTTCACCGTGTTAGTTTGTCATAAATTGGACAATTTTAGGTTAAATGATTTCAGTTCATCTTTCCAATAAAGCTGGCAGCTCTGAAACAACTGTTCTCTCTGAGGGTGTTTTACATGTAAATAAAAGTAAAATCATTAAATGTAAGTTGTGTGAACAGAGCGGTCCAGTGGAGCTCCTCAGGGCTCTGTGCTTTCACCACTTTGTTTTCTATGCTAATGAGTGTCAGAGCACGTCAGCATTAGTCCTTCAACATGGTCACAGCCACTGATGAATGTGTTCAAATGTGGGTTTTTAATCCAGGTTTACATCACACTTAAACAGCCTCCATGAAACGGGCCTCTGCACTCATTCATCCTTCATCCTGGAGATCACTCATCTAAACCAACTAACATACAGAATGTGATGTTTTCAAAGCTAACACGTACAAACAATTGTTATGGATGCGATTAAATTTAGGAGCGATGATTTGTGAAATCCTACATGCGTGTTCTAACATGTTTTAATGATGGTATGAGCTGAAAATTAATAACATAAAGTTAATAGTTTATCTGCTACAAAACTTTTTCCACAGTTCAGTTTTTGGTGTCGGGTTCTTTTCCATATATATTGGTTGTTGTCATGGAAACAGTGTTTAAAGTGAAACAGGAGGAGAACGGAGGGATGAAACATTGTCTTTGTCTTTATCTGTAAGACAATCGGGCCTTGGATGGACGTCGGGAGTTCTTAACAGCAGCTCATTGTTCATTCTGATGTTGTTTTAATTATATTTTATATTTAATATTGTGGCATGCAGAGGAATCTCAACAAAGAAGCTCTCAGAGAGATTGCAGTTCAACCCCAAACTGGTAGGGGGAGCTCTTTATTAAAACACACACAGTACCACACTGTGCTTCAGAGGGTCAATAACCACAAGCCTGATCTCACTCATGGTACGACATTCTTCCATCAACAATAACTGTCATTGAACTCACTACAGCATGAACACAACATTCAATGTAACAGCCAGTAGCGGTTTTTGATACGGGCGACACGGGCAATTCAATTCAATTTTATTTATATAGCGCCAAATCACAACAAAAGTCGCCTCAAGGCGCTTTATATTGTACAGTAGATCGCACAATAATAAATACAGAGAAAGACCCAACAATCATATCATATGACCCCCTATGAGCAAGCACTTTGGCGATAGTGGGAAGGAAAAACTCCCTTTTAACAGGAAGAAACCTCCGACAGAACCAGGCTCAGGGAGGGGCGGCCATCTGCTGCGACCGGTTGGGGTGAAAGAAGGAAAACAGGATGAAAGACATGCTGTGGAAGAGAGACAGAGATTAATAACAGATATGATTCGATGCAGAGAGGTCTATTAACACATAGTGAGTGAGAAGGTGACTGGAAAGGAAAAACTCAATGCATCATGGGAATCCCCGGCAGCCTACGTCTATTGCAGCATAACTAAGGGAGGATTCAGGGTCACCTGGTCCAGCCCTAACTATATGCTTTAGCAAAAAGGAAAGTTTTAAGCCTAATCTTAAAAATAGAGATAGTGTCTGTCTCCCGAATCCAAACTGGAAGCTGGTTCCACAGAAGAGGGGCCTGAAAACTGAAGGCTCTCCCTCCCATTCTACTTTTAAATACTCTAGGAACAACAAGTAGGCCTGCAGAGCGAGAGCGAAGTGCTCTAATAGGGTGATATGGTACTACAAGGTCATTAAGATAAGATGGGGCCTGATTATTTAAGACCTTGTAAGTGAGGAGCAGGATTTTGAATTCAATTCTGGATTTAACTGGAAGCCAATGAAGAGAAGCCAAAACAGGAGAAATATGCTCTCTCTTTCTAGTCCCTGTCAGTACTCTTGCTGCAGCATTTTGGATTAACTGAAGACTTTTCAGCGAGTTTTTAGGACATCCTGATAATAATGAGTTACAGTAGTCCAGCCTGGAAGTAATGAAGGCATGAACTACTTTTTCAGCATCACTCTGAGACAGGATATTTCTAATTTTAGAGATGTTGCGCAAATGGAAGAAAGCAGTCTTACATATTTGTTTAATATGTGCCTTGAAGGACATGTCCTGGTCAAAAATGACTCCAAGGTTCCTCACAGCATTACTGGAGGCCAAGGTAATGCCATCCAGAGTAAGAATCTGCTTAGATACCATATTTCTAAGATTTTCAGGGCCGAGTACAATAACCTCAGTTTTATCTGAATTAAGAAGCAGGAAGTTAGCGGCCATCCAGGTCTTTATGTCTTTAAGACATTCCTGCAGTTTAACTAATTGGTGTGTGTTACCTGGCTTCATGGATAGATAGAGCTGCGTATCATCTGCATAGCAGTGAAAATTTATGCTATGTCTTCTAATGATGCTGCCTAGGGGAAGCATGTATAATGTAAATAGAATTGGTCCTAGCACTGAACCCTGTGGAACTCCATAATTAACCTCAGCATGTGAAGAAGACTCTCCATTTACTTGAACAAATTGGAGTCTATTAGATAGATATGATACAAACCACTGCAGCGCAGTACCTATAATACCTACAGCATGTTCTAATCGCTCTAATAGGATATTATGGTCAACAGTATCGAACGCTGCACTAAGGTCTAGCAGGACAAGCACAGAGATGAGTCCACTGTCAGAGGCCATAAGAAGATCATTTGTAACCTTCACTAAAGCTGTTTCTGTGCTGTGATGAGCTCTGAAACCTGACTGAAACTCTTCAAATAAGCCATTCCTCTGCAGATGATCTGTTAGCTGTTTGACAACTACTCTTTCAAGGATTTTTGATATGAAAGGAAGGTTGGAGATTGGCCTATAATTAGCTAAGACAGCTGGGTCTAGCGATTGCTTTTTAAGTAAGGGTTTAACTACAGCCACCTTGAAGGCCTGTGGTACATAGCCAATTATTAGAGATAGATTGATCATATTTAAGATTGAAGAATTAATTAATGGCAGGACTTCTTTGAGCAGTTTTGTAGGAATGGGGTCTAAAAGACACGTTGATGGTTTGGAGGAAGTAATTATTGAAGTTAACTCAGAAAGATCGATTGGAGAAAAAGAGTCTAACTTAACATCAATGGTACTAAAAGTAGCTGTAGACGATATTACATCTGTGGGATGATTATTGGTAATTTTTTCTCTAATGATAAAAATTTTATTTCTGAAGAAGTTCATGAAGTCATTACTAGTTAACGTTAAAGGGATGGTTGGCTCAGTAGAGCTCTGACTTTTTGTCAGCCTGGCTACAGTGCTGAAGAGAAACCTGGGGTTGTTCTTATTTTCTTCAATCAGTGACGAATAGTAAGATGTTCTGGCTTTGCGGAGGGCTTTCTTATAAAGCAACAAACTATTTCTCCAGGGCAGTTGCCCGGGGCAGCATCGTGGTGGGGGGCGGCATCACGGGCATCGGCAAAAAAAAAAAAATGCACGTACTCAAGCTGCCCCGACATCAGCCAGCGCATATTGGGAATGTCGTAGGCACCAATCGGTTTTCTATCGCCCATTTGCTGGGAGTAAGGGCGCCCTCTGTTTGCGAGGTGCGTCTGCTGCTTGCGGTACAGGGAGGAGAGGGCGGGGCGGGGGATTCTCTGGCTGGCTGGAGCAGCGTCTAATAACCAACTCGCAAAATAAAATAAAATAAAAACAAACCAACAAACACGAAAACACCAGACATTATGATACAGACTTATAATTTGCACCAATGTTTTTTTGAAATTCTATACACGAAAAGTGAGCGCGAGAGCCCTCGGTGCGCCTGCTCGCTGCTGAAGTCAAGGCAAGGCAAGTTTATTTATACAGCACAATTCAACAACAAGGTGATTCAAAGTGCTTTACAGAGAAATTGAAAACAACAGATAAAAAACATGATTTAAAATTGATTAAGACAAACAAGCAAACAAACAAACAGTATATAAAATCAAAAATCAAAACAGTAGATAAAATCAGGACAGTAGATAAAATCAGTAGTTAAAATGTAAGTTTTGAAATTTAAGCTTAAGTGTGGATTTGGTGCTTTATTCAAAAGCAGCTGAGAACAGGTGAGTCTTCAACCTGGATTTAAATAAACTGAGTGTTTCAGCTGATCTGAGGCTTTCTGGGAGTTTGTTCCAGATATAAGGAGCATAAAAGCTGAATGTGGCTTCTCCGTGTCTGGTTCTGACTCTGGGAACTGATAAAAGACCGGATACAGATGACCTAAGAGATCTGGAAGGTTCATACTGGGTCAGGAGGTCACTGATGTATTTTGGTCCTAAACCATTCAGAGCTTTATAGACCAGTATCAGAACTTTAAAGTCTATCCTCTGACGGACAGGCAGCCAGTGTAAAGACCTCAGAGCTGGACTGATGTGGTCCACTTTTTTGGTCTTAGTGAGGAGTCGAGCAGCAGAGTTCTGAATGAGCTGTAGTTGTCTGACTGATTTCTTAGGTAGACCTGTAAAGATGCTGTTACAGTAATCAAGCCTACTAAAGATGAATGCATGGACTAGTTTTTCCAGGTCCTGTTGAGACATCAGATTTTTTATCCTTGAAATATTCTTGAGGTGATAGTAAGCTGATTTTGTTATTGTCAAAGTAAACTTTCCTTTCCCCCGAGTGCTAACGTGTATATTTATTTCCTTACTCTTCTTATATTTGTTTGTTTACTTGCACTGCTGTAACTGGAGCCTGGTCGTCTCTCTATATACTGGACTGTATGTAGAGAGACGACTCAGGGCCTTCCTGCGACAGTACAGCCCCCACACCCGTGTTGCTGGCATCGGTGTCCACGAGAAAAGGAAGCTGCAGGTCTGGGTAGGCCAGCACCGGTGCCTCAACCAGTGCAGATCGGAGCCGATCGAATGCCACGGCACAGTCTTCACTCCAGTGGAACTCCCGGCCCTTCTGTGTGAGCTGGTGCAGGGGGCTTGCAATGGTAGCAAAGTCCTTGACGAACCGCCGGTAGTATGATGCCAGGCCAAGGAAGCTCCGCAACTCAGCAGGGTTGCCCGGAATGGGCCAGTCCTTCGCAGCAGCCACCTTTGCGGGGTCGGTGGAAACCCCTGCTCCGCTGACAATGTGACCCAAGAAGGTTGTCTCCTTCCGGAAGAGGTGGCACTTTTTGGGGTGGAGACGAAGGCCAGCCTGGCGGATAGCATGGAAAACCGCAGTCAGGTTAGCCAAGGCTTTCTCGAAGTCTGTTGCGTGGACAAGGAGGTCATCCAGGTAGACCACACAGCGGTCGCGGGGAATGTCAGCCAGAACCCCCTCCATTAGGCGCTCGAATGTGGCTGGGGCATTGCAGAGGCCGAAGGGCATCACCTTAAACTGCCACAGTCCCTGGCCAATGGAGAAAGCAGTCTTTGGGCGGGCCTCTGGCGTCAGCTCCACCTGCCAGTAGCCACTGCGCAAATCGAGGGAGCTGAACCAGCAGGACCCAGCAATGTCGTCCAGGGCATCGTCAATCCGGGGCAACGGGTAGGAGTCCTTGCGTGTGATGCTGTTGAGTAGACGATAGTCGACACAAAACCGCCAGGTACCATCCTTTTTCCGAACCAGTACGGCTGGGGCCGCCCAGGGGCTGTTTGAGGGTTCTATGATGCCTGCCTCTGCCATTTCCCTGACCTTCTGCTCTGCTGCGGCACGCTTGGCAAGGGGAAGGCGACGAGGGCGGAGGCGGATGGGCCGTGCATCCCCAGTGTCAATGTCGTGTTGTACCAGGCTGGTTTGCATGCAGTCCTCATCCTTGGCTGCAAAGATGTCGGCAAACAAGTCGAGTATCTCCCGCAGCTGCCGTTGCTGATCAACCTGGAGACCCTCGTAGCTCCTCTGGTATAGGTCCTTGACAGCTAGCTTGGTCTCTGTGGACAGTTGCTGTGCCGCTGGTGAAGGAGAGGCCCCTTCCACCGCCAGCGGTGGCAATAATAAAGTACAGGTCCTCAGGCTTCCTGACGCTGGCTGAAAAAGTGGAGGCAGGCAGCGGGACTTCCTTGGTGGTGTGGAGCTTCACAGCCTCCGTGCCCAGGTAAAGGATTGCTCGGGACACGTCCACTGTGGCCTCCCATTTGGTTAACAGGTCTAGACCAACGATGCATCGGTCCTGGATGCTGGCTAGCCAGAATTGGTGGTCAACAGTGCGGTTAGCCACAGCCACCGGGAGGGATCTTTCCCCCTTAACCTTGGCACGCTCCCCTGTGACTGTGGTGATGTGGAGTTGAGTAGGCTGCCAACCCTGCGGTCTTGGGCCGTCAGTACCAGGGAGGACTCCGGCCTGTACCAAGGAAAGCGTGGATCCAGTGTCTATCAGGGCTCTACAGGTGGTGCCGGCAAGTCCAGTCCAGATACAGTCCTCGTGCCTGGCCGAGCCGGCCAACCCGCAAGTGTGATTTGGAGGGCAGAGTGGTTGCAGGGGGCAGTTCCTCCGTTGTGCCACCCCGCCTTAGTTTAACGGCAGCTGGGGTGCCAGGCTTTGTGGGCTTGGTGCTGGACAGTAGCGTGCGATGTGGCCTGGTTCTCCACACCGATGGCAGTTATCCCTGGATTGGCCTCCTGCTTGTCTATTCCCTCGCCGAGATCGCCAAGGTGGTATGTGGGTGGTTTGGCGGGCCTCCTCCTCCTGGTCGCTCCTTTCGTAGTCTGTTTGGCGCACTTGGTGACTTACGCCAGGGCTGCGTGCACCTGGGCTGAGCACATGCTCCACTCTTTTGGCCTCAGTTAGAGCTGCCGCCAGGGTTTCTGGTGCATGCAGACGGATGTGCTCTTGTAGTCGTTTTGGCTGGAGACCCCGGACAAAAGCCTGGAGAGCAAGCTCTTCTTGCGCTGCAGCATCAAAAGCAGGGTACCCTCTACGTGCATAAAGACGTAGGTCAGCAGCATAGGCACCCAGACTCTCCTCTTGTCTCCGTGGGTGGCTAGCAAGTTTATCTCGGGCATCATCCGCATGTGTACGGAGGCCAAACCTGCTCTGCATTGCTCTGGCAACAGCAGGCCAACTTAAACGTTCTTCTGGCTGAAGATCTGTGAGGATCTGCAGTGCCCTGCCTTCCAAGGCGAGGGCGACTTGAACAGCTGTCTCCTTCGTTGACCATCCATTTAGCTGAGCAGCCAGCTGTACCTGGATAAGGTAGGTCTCTGGAGGTGCTTCCCCATTATAGCGTGGCAGCTTCATGCTCCCCCGGACAGGAGCCCCTGATGGCAGTGGCGGCTGTACTGGGTCCTGGAGACAGTTGGCGTTGTCCCCCTCGGCTGCCAGCAGTGAGGGTGTGCTGCTCCCCGGCACCACCATGAGCGAAGGCTGGCTGGCTGCTTGTGGTCCTGGAGCCTGCAGCATGCCTTGGCGGCTCCGACAGCTTCCCAGTGGGCGGGGCTGTGAGGTTCCATCTGGTAAGCCCCACAGATCTTCCACTGGCTGGCTTGCTGCTGCCCAGAGCTCCCCCTGCTTCTTCAGTCGGGCTCCATTCACCGCTTCCAGGCGAGTGATAAGCTCCTCAATCTTCCTCAGCTCCTCTTCGTCTTTCAGAATAGTGGCCATGCTCTCGGAATCCCACTTCTGACACCAATGTGGCATGCAGAGGAATCTCAACAAAGAAGCTCTCAGGGAGATTGCAGTTCAACCCCAAACTGGTAGGGGGAGCTCTTTATTAAAACACACATAGTACGACACTGTGCTTCAGAGGGTCAATAACCACAAGCCTGATCTCACTCATGGTACGACATTCTTCCATCAACAATAACTGTCATTGAACTCACTACAGCATGAACACAACATTCAATGTAACAGCCAAAAGAAACGTAAACATAAACAACAAAACAAGAACATTAACAGCAGCACATGTCCCAAGGCATGATGGGAGAGAACAGCCGCTCCCCCAACACGCCAAAATATAATTTATTGGCCTTTTTCAGCTTTATTTGAAGGGCCACGGGTCAGACTTGAACCTGGGCCTGCCGCTCTCAGCCTCACTCTGAGGAAGCCTTCAGTCTCACACAGTGGAAACTACACCAGGGGACCCGATCCTTGGGGTGGACCAATTTTTGTTATAGAGTGTTTTGAGGTTTAAAAGCCACAGAGACGCGGTGCTTAGAAAAAATGCATTTCAGCTGTGCTGATGCTCCTGACACGTGTAAGATTGGGGAAACCTGCATTCAGCTGAAACTGAAAAACACTATGTCCAGATAAACAGAATCAACTTTTGGAGAAAAATAAAATAAAAGATTCTTCATCAGACTCTAACAACTAAAAACATGACACTTACCTTAATTGTATGGGCTACATCAAATATATTCAAGACCAACAATAACATTTCTCACTACTGCTAATTTTAACAAAACTAAAACTAAAAGTAGGCCAAGTTATAAAGAAAAAGGCAAATGACCAAGTCTTGAAAAATCAAACTGAAAAATAGAAATACAAAATAAAATATCCATCCAGATCTTTACAACCAACAACATAAAATCTATCTTAATTAAATGGCCCAATTCTCCAATAAATTGGCAATAATAAAGTAAGAAAAAATAAGACATTCAGTTTATGGATGCTCAAATTAACAGAGTGACATTAAACGCACCTCATTGCCTGCCGTAGCGTTAGTCGCAGCTGCACTTCACCTCAAAGGTAGGTTAATACATTGGATTTAACTTAACCAAAGTCCCGCAATTAAAGGAAAATAAAAAAAATGTTTCTAACAAATACAATGAAGACCATTAAAATAATTCACTGTCAGTTACTGTCGCTATGAGTTTGACGAGATCAGCTGCTTCATTTGGTTCTAACCTAACTTTAACGTTAGGCAAAGTTCTCTCAGTGATCGAGTGTTTATATGATAAGATAGATGTTTAATGCAGAAAGTTGGAATTATGTGTTGGTAAGAAGGTTTTTAAAAAAGGTTTAATTTAAGCCTGAAGTTCAAAGGTGAAAGAAATTTCACGTTTGATTAAAGAAGAAGGTAATAAAGAAAAAATAAAGAAATAAAAAATAAGGTAAGGTGATAAAATATAATAGATATATATAATCAATAAATAAGGTGAAAATATCAGATAAAAGGGTTTTTTGTTATAAGGAATGAATAGGTCAAAGGTCAAAACAAGAGTACTGTTAAAATTAATAGGTCAAAGGTCAGATTAAACAGGTTAAACAGAAGGGATCGGCAAAAATTAAACAAAGAAATAATACATTAAACAAGGAAATAAATTAAAAGTCTGAGTTAATGAGAAATTAAACGTTTAAATCAGGTCAAGAGTTAAATTTTAAGCCTTTGTTAGTTAAACTAAATAAAATAAGCTGAATAAACGATTGGAGGAAAAAGCAAAGATGTTGTGATCAAAGCTCTTTTAAAATAGGTTGTACGGCATAAAGAAAAAAAAACACATGTTTCAGTAAATTGTGAAACATGTTCACTGACAGCTCAGCTTCAGCATCTTCTTCATGCTGTGACTGCAGCCGTTCAACTCTGTTTCTCTTTAACCCAAATCATCACAACATGGAAATATAATCATCAAAATGATGTGACTGGAAGGATGCAGCAGTCTGTGCTCCACCTTTCTCCTCCACACCTGCAGGTGGAGAACATGGATGCATGAATCTCTACAGAGTTCTTTGAATATTATCCGTCTTATCAGTTTTCAGTGAACAAAAATCCTCACAGAGCCAAAATAAGCAGTTTGTATCCAACATAACTCAGCTGGACTCTGATGCTCCGTATAACAGCCACACATGAGTCTGGATTCACTCAAAGCATTGAACAAACTTTATTGTAAATGAAGCTTTTGGACATTTATTCTCTGATATTTGCTCTTCAGCTCGAGTCTCCATCAGTGGGAACATTTCCTGATTCAACTTTTCTTCTGTTCAAATCAAACTCCATGAGAATCAAAGTGTGAATCAGAGTCCTGATGATCAGATTCTATAGAAACATGGAGACTGTAGAGGATTTACACTCAATATGTTCATTTGGTCCCTTCAAGAAAAATCAATCATTCATCAAATAAAATCAGTCGTTGATCGACTCAGTTTGATTGACAGGACAGATGATCAGAGGTGCAGAGTTTTTACCTCCATCATTAGGACAGGGTTCGAAGTATGGGTGGAGTTTGTGAGTGAAGGAGCAGCCAGTAAAGGAGTAGATCAGAGCTGCAGCACCTACATCATAAAAGGAGACCAGACCCTCCTCATAATCCACAAACACCCCCACCTTCTCAGGACCAGGATGAAGACAGAGATCAACTGGAGGGTCATCAAGAGCTTCGTACTCATTTCCATTTCTCAGCCACACAGTCCAGAAACCATTTTGAGGACTCAGTGTGATTTTTCCCTTCCTGTTAATCGACTCTCTGGCGACTCCTAAATCCCACTCAGTCTTTCCTTTAACCTGAACCTCAAAGTAAAATCTGCCTGAAGAGAAACTCTGCTCTCCTAAAACCATAACACACAGAGAAAATCTCTCTGGGTTGTCTGGAAGTTTCTTCCTCACATCACTATGATACACTTGTTTTCCATCATCAGACAGGATGAGTTCAGGATGAGCTGTATCAGGATCCAGAGTCACATCCACCTCATACTGCTGCACCCTCTGCAGCTCAGCCTCAAACAGCTTCTTCTTCATGGGTTTCCAGACTGTCTCCTCCAGCTGAGCCACAGCTCTCCCCACAGTCCCCTCATATGATGGTGGATGAACTCTGACCTCTGTCCAGTCCTTGCTGGGTGGAACATCTTTCAGGGAGGAGAAGCTTTGGAGGAGGTGGAGGTGGTCTTCAGAGCGTGAGAGCTGCTCCACCTCAGAGCTTCTCTCCATCAGCTCAGAGATTTCCTGTTCCAGATCTTTGATGAGACCTTCAGCCTGTTTCTCTGTAGTTTCCTGTTTGTCTTCGATCTCCTTCATGAGCTCCTTCAGGCGTCTCTCAACAGACTCCATCAGAGCAGTGAAGACCTGAACACCTTCTGCTTTCTGTCTGTCTGCAGCATCTTTACTCATCTTCACCGACTCTGTGATCTCCTGAATCTTCAGTCGTCTCTTCTGGATCATCTGCTGAATCTCAGCCTCTGTCTTCTCCAGCTCTGCCTTCTTTCCTTCATATTCTTCTCTCAGAGGAACAAACTCGTGGTTCTTGTGGTCTAAAACAGGGCAGAGCATGCAGACACATGTCTGGTCGGTCTTACAGAACAGCTCCAGAAGTTTATCGTGCTTCGTGCACATCCTGCCTTCCAGGTTCTCCACAGCATCAATCAGCTGATGTCTTTTCAGACGTTTCACTGTCAGATGAGGCTCCAGGTGAGTCTGACAGTAGGAGGTCTGACACACCAGGCAGGACTTCAGGGCCTTCAGTCTGGTTCCAGTGCAGAAGTCACAGGGAACTTCTCCTGGTTTGGCAGCTTGTTGCTCTGAGCTGCTGCTGCTGGCTTTCTGCTGAGCTTCACGTCTGAACTGAGCAACCATCTCAGAGATGAAGGTGTTGACCCTCAGCTGAGGTCTAGTGTAGAAAGTCTCTTTACACATGGGACACTGACAGCTCTGATTCATGTCCCAGTGCTGACTGATGCAGGTTTTGCAGAAGTTGTGTCCACATGGTGTAGAGACTGGATCAGTGAACACATCCAGACAGATGGAGCACCGAAACTGATCTTCAGATCGCAGATTGCTGGCAGCAGACATGTCTGCACTCTGAGGGAGAAAGAAAAGAAACATTTGATTCAAAATTCACTTTAAATCTCATTTTTAAAAAGAGAGAAACAAGCGTCAGTAGTCTGAGCAGCTTGGAAAGAAAAGCGTCTGGACTTCTTTGAGTTTCTTGAAGACGTTTCATCAGAGAAGCTTCTTCAGTTCTCAGAGTAACTGGTGGAGACCCAGCAACACACTCAGACACAAACTGGTTCATCCCAAACACAAACTGAACATCGTAGTGTCTGCTGTACAGTGCAGCGTCCAGATGAACAGAATAACTTTGGGGATGAAGATAAAAACAGTCGTTAGAAAGATGTGAAATTGTTTCTCTGACTGTTTTACAGAAGCTCCAAGATTCATCCAGATCATTTTATACTTGAATAAATCAGTTTGTTGGATATTTTCCATCAATTACTGTGAAGTAAACTTCGACCTTGTTGGTGACTAAATCCTTCTTATTGTAAGTCCAGATCAACGAGCCATTAATATTAAACAGTGACTGTTCCAATAGAAGTGACAGTGAGGAGGACAATGAATCATAAACCTCAGAAATGTGTTATTAACTGTTGATCCAGTATATTAATGGCATTTATGAGAACATGTTTATTCAGTGGTGTCTGTATATTTGCTCCATTTGTGCGTCATTAAAAACTGTTTTCTCTCACAGATACTGGAACATCACAGCTCCTCACAAACTCAGGATATGGAAGAAGATGAACTTTTCCAGTCACTCGCTGGGATACAGCATTCAATTATTCTGGATCCTCAGAAAACATTGATTTATTTTTGTATTTCAATATTTGTTTGTCCAGATCAAAGATTTATGTTAGTAGAGAAGAAGCCACCATGATAAAGCCTGTGTGTGAAAATGAGATCAGTGAATTTTGTTGATCAAAATCACATTTAAGGAGGAATTCTGTCCTCCAGTTTGTTTAAATAAGCTTTGGGATTAAACACCATCATCTATGTTTGTGTCTGATGACATGTTTGATCCAGTTCAGCTTGAACATCACAGCTGATGTGTGAACTCTGACATATTTAAAGCCTGATTATCAGGATGATTCAAACACATCTGTTTAAATAATGAGATTTATGTTTCCACACAAAGTTATAAAGTGAAGCATCGACTGTTTTCTGAATGATTCAGGAACATCTGTGACTCTTACAGGATACACTAAGTCAGACAATCTCTCTTTGTAAAATGTCTGAATGACTTTTTGAAGTACTGACCAAAATCTGCTGGTTTACAGTATCAAAGGCTTTATATCAATAAAGAATAAACAGGTGTTTTCACGTCTGTAATCCTTATGATCAATCAGATCCAGAATCAGTCTAATAGGAACAGGAAGTGATGAATAACCAGGAAGTGTGGAGTCAGTCTGAAGTCCAGAGCACAGTCTGAGTCCACAGTCCTGAGCAGAGCCACAGTGAGACTGAAGCAGCAGCTCGATGTTCCTACAGTGGATCTGTGGTTACATGAGCAGATTTCTATGGATCCAGTGTGACTGTGATGAGTCAGCATGAAGTGAACAGAGTGAAGATTTGTGTAGAAACAGGAAGTGTGATCAGCTGCACTCACCACTGTTGCTGAGAGAAACCTGATGGACTCCAGTGAATCTTCTTTTAGAGACAAACAGGACTCGACTGCAGCTCTGCTGCTGCTCTCTCACACTTTCACTTCTGCAAAATGACGTTGAACTTCTCGTCTTTGCTCCGCCTCTTCCTGCCTCTCCCTTTATCAGCCGGTCTGTACTCAGTGACTGTGTGCAGCGGGTGGGAGGAGTGAGGAGTGGGTTCACACAGTAATGACGGCCTCAGGTGATCAGGAGAAACTCACCTGGATTTCCTTTTTCCACAGCAGACTGAGAGCTTCAGGTGGACCCTGAAGGAGGTCTCAGACACAGGTGGTAAAAGTTCACACAGTGTGTACTGAAGTAGAAGTACTACTGTTAAAAATACTCCAAGTACTAATTCAACTTCTTTACTCAAGTAAAAGTACAAAAGTACTGGCTGTGAAATGTAAGAGAGTAAAAAGAGCTGATTGAAGAACATTTCTCACACATGTGTTTATACAAAGCTAACTGAACTTAACCCAGAAAAGCCTTTAAAACAACCTGCTGTGGTTTGGAGTAGAGATTCCTGAATTTACCAGGTGCACCTAAAGGCAGCACAATTTAAACCGTAAATAATGATGTAGGTGCGCAAATCCTTCTCAAGCGTCACACCATCAAATGAGCCGGCTTATGTTTGTTGCACTTCTACACTAAGTTTTACGCCAGCGTTTCTTCTTTGCTGATTTTTGTTCCACAAACCAAAAGAAAAAAAGAATCAACCTTTAATATATTTTCATGTGTTTATCAAGCACTATGACATATCACACACACACACACACACACACTGAGTGTGTCACTGATAAAGCTGTGACACAGCAGCTCACTCAGTCCAGTCCAGGTAACAGACTCACCTGTTAGCAGCAGCTCTGCCCTCACAGAGCTCAGCTGCTTATTTTAGTCAGCAGGAAAAATGAATATTATGGACTACAGCAGTCTGTCAGGGCCGTTCAAGGACACAAAGTCACACACAGGTTTAAACTATTAGACTTAAAGATCCACAAAGTTCGATGCACATTTATCTTTAACAGGAGCAAACGGCCTGATAAGATAATATAAGAACTCATAAAAGCTCATTTATGTAAATCTCTGCTTGAACCAGTGAAACAGTCTCACACTGATTAAACACCATCACTACTTCAGTAATGACAGAGGGGCGTAGGCGTGCTCGTGGGACAGTCCTCCTTCCTCCAGCTGTGGAAACCAGATGTGGAAGCAGACTCCCTGAGGTCTGCAGTCCAACACCAGTGTGAGCAGAGAGGACTCAGCTGCTGGGCGGAGCTTATCTTCCTGTTCTGTTCAAATCCAGCATTAAACTCTTCTTCTGTTCATCTCTTCAGTCTGATCATGTCTAACAAACATCACTGTTCACCTCCTCCTCCCTCTGTGACTCATTCATGTCCACTTTACTCCTTAGTAAGTCTCCACAGCTCCAAACCAGCTCTGCACTCAGAGTTAGTCCATGTTTATCTAACGGGTCCTTCCTGCTCAGATTGGAGCAGGAAGGACTCGTGGGTCAGAGGGGGTGTGTCATGATGTTTGTCTGATCTTCTCTGAAGCTCTGATGCTTCCTGACAGTCAGCAGCTTTGACCTTTGACTCAAATGAAGCATTTTCACTCCATCAGAACAGCAGAAACACGCTCGGGGTCATCATCATTATAAACTTCTATTGTTAGAGAAACAGCTGCAGAACATCTGGCTGAGGTTAGTTAGCTGTTAGCAGAGGAAGGCCAAAGGACCTTCATCTTCCTCAGGGCTGAATACACAAGAGATACTGTATATACACACAGGCTGCTCATCACCAGCTCCTCCTCCTCAGACTGTTTCTTCAGCAGTCAGACGTTCCTGTTCTTGGTTCCTGTTCCTGAGGACACAGAGGACAGTCAGACACTCACATGGGTCCGTGGGTTTGATGCTGGAGTCTATCCCAGCTGTGCCAGCTGATCAATATCCTACAAACAGACTGATCGGTTCTCTGATCTGTGATCGATCAGCTGGAACTAGGATGAGGATCAGAGCCAAGAATTAAACCAGGTTCATACATTCATACATGCACGGGCAGGTGAGTTCCTGTGATCATGTGACCCTACACATCCTCACTCACTGAGCTCATTTAAAGTGGACCAGCTGCAGTTACCATGGTGACCTCACAGGTAAACACAGACACCACTGTGACCCTGCAAACATACCTCTTTTCCACTTTAATCTCAGATTTTGGTGCCCTCCTCCTCCTCCTGAGACGTGCCAGCATGTCTGCCATGGCTCCCTTTAAGGTTGCTGCAGAGGAGAAAACAGGAGCGAGTCTCAGAACTCATCAACTTATTTCTACATCACACACACAAACCAGGTGACCATGTGCAAGACTCTTTCCTCTCAGCTGTGGTTTAGTTTGAATTTGAATAGTGGAAATACTAAAATCACTAGTGGAACATGAGTGACCGTCCAAGCCTGCATGGACCCAGCAGAGCTGAACACTGACTCTGGTCAGGTCTCCAAATTCAGGCTGTTAGATTTATAAAACTGCACAACTCAATCTTAATGAGCAAGATTGAGTGAATCTGATTTCTGTGATTGAATATGTGGATGGAAATCTGGGTTCACAGCCTCTTATTTGTGCCCCTGCACGGTATTTACCACCGGCAGATAGAGGCTGACATCCAGAAATCCTACCAGTGGCTGGACAAAGCTGGACTGAAAGACACCACAGAGGCACTAATCATGGCAGTACAGGAACAAGCTCTGAGCACAAGATCCATAGAGGCTGGGGTCGATCACACAGGGCAAGACCCTTTATATTGTACAGTAGATCGTACAACAATAGATACAGAGAAAAACCCAACAATCATATGACCCCCTATGAGCAAGCATTTTGGCGACAGTGGGAAGGAAAAACTTTTAACAGGAAGAAACCTCCAGAAGAACCAGGAAAGGGAGGGGCCTTTCCTTTCCAGTCACCTTTCTCACTCACTATATGTTAATAGACCTCTCTGCCTTGAATCATATGTGTTATTAACCTCTGTCTCTGTTCCACAGCATGTCTTTATCCTGTCTTACTTCTCTCACCCCAACCAATCACAGCAGATGGCCCCGCCCCTCTCTGAGCCTGGTTCTGACGGAGGTTTCTTCCTGTTAAAAGGGAGTTTTTCCTTCCCATAGTAAGATCTACTTTACAATATAAAGCACCTTAAGACGCCTGCTGTTGTGATTTCGTGCTATATAAATAAAATTTAATTGAACTGAACAGAAGAGTGCAGCTTTAGGAACAGCAAAGATACTGTGCAGGACCCTCAAGCTCTGAGGCCTCTGATAGATAATGTCAGGTTTTTGTTTCACTCTCGGTTTATCAATGATTGCGTGTTTATTGAAGATGATTCTGGGTTATGTAGGTGCCTGAGATATTTCAGAGTTTCTCTGGTAAAGGAGCAGGAGAAGGATGGACTCTCATCATATCTCTTTATACATGACATGAGCCGTGTCCAAATTCATGGGCTGCATCCTCCTGAGGACCCGGCCTTCGTGGTCTACGTGGGCCGGGTCCTCAGAAGGTCGGGTCAGCTGGAAGTAAACGGCTGTGAAACTGGACGGTCTAGCCTTCAGATTAGTGTCACCGCTGTCTCAGTGGAGTTTAATAAACTCGGCCGTCTGCTCCTTGCTATCTAAACTATAACAGGAAACTGACGTAAGTTCTCGAACATCTCACACTTCTGTTTAATCAGTTTTCTGTTTGACATGTATTCAGCTGTGTGAAAACCAAAGAGGAACCCAGCCAGGGGATTAATAAAGTTTTACTTTATCTAATCTAATCTAATAACTTTAATCTCAGCCAACTGATTTACTCACGAACAGATAAAACACTGATAAAAGCAAAAACAATAACATTTTTAGGTTGTCTAAGTGACTTATATATTACATTTAACCTGAGTAGCGAAATGATGAGTTGTGCCGTTCTCGGCTCTAGTGACCCTCGAGCTCTCGGCTCGCTATCGAGCTGGTGGGTAACAGACGTCTCCGAAAACGTCGGAACACTTTTGCAAATATGCGATATCTTGATAAACCGAGCAGATATTTGAAGTTTACATACCCACATTCTTGCCTGAAAATATGTTTAAAGTTTATTTTGTGACCCAGAAAGAGTAATAAGAGTAATTTTAAAATTTAGTAGCGGCCGCCATTGTTGAACACTGGAATTGACTGAGCCACGCTATGAATTCTGGGATATGGTGGGCCACCAAGTATACACCAGACCCTTCCTTCAAATTCGGGGAAAAGGAGGACGCATTTGTCGGCTGCATTCGGAGGAGTCTACGAATTTGGACAGCCTTCGTCACGTCGCTGTGACGTAATCGGCCTACAAATGCGGCCTCAGGAGGATGCAGCCCATGATTTGAACACCCACATGATTTATTAGTCTGATTGCATTATTTAGCAAATACTCACTCAGACCTGTGACTTGTTCACTCACCTCTGACACTGAGAGTCACTGATTTCTGTAGCAGCATGTGTCCATTCTTGTTGTAGACGGTGCAGGTGTAGACTCCACTGTCAGTGAGGCGGAGGTCTTTCAGGGTCAGACTGAAGTCTCCAGTTCTCAGTGCATCTTCATCCATCTCTGCGCGACCTCTGTAACCCTGGTGCTGTTTGTCTGGCTGGCTTTGGCTTTTCTGAAACACGCAGACTTTGGTGTGTTTGGAGTCTGAGCGTGTCCACTCCACTGTGACGCCCTGACGAAGGTCAGCTGTGGTTTGAAAGGGCAGCAGCACAGACCTCTCCCCTTGTGTCACCTCCAACACGCCTACTTCATTATCTAAAAAGAGACCAGAGCAGAACATGTCAAGTACAGACAGACAGACATCAGTGAGGTTGATCCTCCATCATGTCCTCTGCTGTGTAACCAGCAGCTCTTCATCCTGTTTTCAGTGTTTCTCTGACTTGGAGCTGAACTGCTTTTGTGTTTATGTGTGAGGCTGCACAGCTTTCTGTTGCTTTCTTTACTCTTACACATTCACTCTCAAACAGCTGGAAACAGCTGGACTCACAGCTGAACAATGTCCTGAACACTGCGACATTTCTTCATCTGAACAGTTTTAAATGGATGGAAAAATGTAACATGTCAGCAGAGTATGACTTTTTTAATTCACTTTGTTTCTGTGATATCAGGTTATCACAGATCCATCAGCAGATCTTTGATTACACTGATTCATGTTCGATTCACACAAACAGCTGTTACACTCACCTGTGACACTGAGAGTCACCACTTTCTGTAGCAGGATGTCTCTGTATGTGTTGTTGACGGTGCAGGTGTAGACTCCACTGTCACTGAGGTGAGGGTGTCTAAGGGTCAGACTGAAGTCTCCAGTTGTCAGTGGATATCCATCCATCCTGGCACGATCTCTGCGAGGCTGGTGCTGTGTGCCAAAATTTATAGCTATGCACTTGTATACTTTCACACTGTTGTGTCTCCACTCCACTGTGGTGCCATGAGGAAGGTCACGTGGTATTTTGAAGGGCAGCATTACAAACTTTAGCCCTTGTGTAACCACCATCTGCATCCCAACATCTAAAAGCAAAATATCAGAGTACAGACAGACAGACATCAGTGAGGTTGATCCTCCATCATGTCCTCTGCTGTGTAACCAGCAGCTCTCCATTCCTGTTTCTCTGACTTGGAGCTGAACTTCGTGTGTGTTAGAGAGGGATATTATACCCCTTATGTCAAACTGAGTGATTTATGGCCCCCCAATAAAATATTCATGAGCTCAGGAAGTAAAGGAAGTAATAAAGTAATAAAGGAAGTAATAAAAATATGATATTCATAAAAAATATGATATTCATAAAAAATATGATTTTCATAAAAATTATGATATTCATCCAAAATATGCTAGTTCATAGCTCATTGCTTTTTCTTCCCCCAAAACCAACTAATTGATTATTTTTTATATCAAATAGCATTCTTTTATTTTTAAGCTATTAAAAAAGTTTTTACTTTTTTTATGCTTTAAAAAACGCCATCTACTGGTGGGTCAGCGCGTGAGCGCGCACCGCGTGCGCGCCCCTAGCGCATGTGTGTCTAGGAGCGCCCGTGAGCGCGCCTGTGTCTGGGACCGTGCTTTTGTGTGTGTGAAAACATGTTAAACCAGTATAAATGTGCTTAGTTAAACTTGTGCTTTTGTAACGTTCAGTATGGCCAGAAATACAGGGTGCATGCCTTTGGGGAACACTTTATTTCATTTTATATGCATTTGTTTAATCCGAACAAGGAGATTTAAAATCAAACTCAGAATCGCAAAAAGAAAAAAGTCTCGCGATCTCCCCGAGCATAAACGCACCGCGGCTCCCAACATAAAAAAAAACTTTCTTAAAAAACTCTTTTTCTCCAAAAAACGCACCACAAAAAAACCCCGTACAATTACTCCCTAAAACTCTCTCCCCGCTCCCAACCCCCAATCCTTAGGAAATAAGCAGGGAGAAACTCCTCAAAAAATCCTCCGTATTTCTATCCAAAAAACCCTAGAATAACTTGTAGGGACCCCCTCATATACCCTAACCCTTATATTCGATAACAGGGGAAATCCTGAAAAAACCCTTAGTCTTTTTCTTCAAAAAACCAGCCCTCTCACTAAAAATCCGCGCAGAGTCTAAGTCCTCCTTTTCGCTCTTGCTCTCACGGAACTTCAGCCAGAGCACAGTTTTTCCTACTTGTTCGTTCCCTGGCTCAGCAGGCGAATGCTCCATTGCCTAGTTTGAAAATTTGCGCCGGAGACCAACTCCGCCTCCAGGTAAACCTTACTGCCCCGCTGCCAATCACATAACATTCGCACCCCGGCTAGCCAATAGCGCTCAGCTTGGATTTACCTGTTCAGCGATAGGTTAACTTGCTGGCTCCCATTCAGGATAAATAATCTAACATTTCAACGTAAATTTAACTGTTTTTTCTCTCAGAAAAACAAGTTTTCTCCTTTTTTCACAAACAACATGGCCACCAGACCTACCAACCTCACTGTGGTCTCTCAGACCCCGGTAACCAGCTACAGAGCCTCTGCCACCCCCGCGCAACTCACACGAATAGGGTTCAGCCAGCACCCGCTAACCGAATGTAGGACAGAATTCATCACAGCTCCGGCGGATTTTGGGGTTATGCCTTCAGCCTCACAGAGAGCGAAATCTATTTCTACTAGCTAAAAGCGGATCGCCTTTACTTTTGTCTGAATGGGGTGTTTTGAGCCTCATCGCTACGCCCGAAGTGCAGAAGAGCCTGCGGGAAACGAGCTCGCAACAACTGCGAACCAGGGATCAGCAACAACTGCCGTTGCTTTCCCTATGTGCATATCAATCGGTAAGTGTTAATCTTCCTCTCTAACTACATTTTTGCATTTTCCTTTTGACCATTCTCTCAATCCTTTCATTTAAGAAAAAATATATAACAATGGTTTGTAACACGTACAATACACCTTCCATCCATTCGTTTCCACTTATCCTTTTTCATGCTCGCGCGGTGTGCTGGAGCCTATCCCATGTACAATACACTTTAAATATATATATATATATAAGCTCTAGTTTAACTCCCGTGAAAGCGTATACATTACATGTCTACATCACCTATCATTTCCTCATCAGGTATCATGTTATGCTCCTTTGATATTTTGCTAGTTTGCGTGTTTTAAAACTCTTTTTGTTTTTCTTTATATTTTTAGACTCTGATTTAAGCCTGATGTGTTAACCTGATCCCTGCGAAACACCAGCTCTGCGTGGATTTTGACCACAAGTGACCGGATGTTGTTTCCAGCCTGAGGTTGCCTGAAATGCCGTGAGGCTCGTTTGAAAGATTGCGCCCGAGACCAACTCCGCCTCCAAGGCGTGCCTACCTTTAGCTGCCACCAGTGAGATATCAGAGCCGGGCTCCACATATCCAATCAGGAGCACGAGCAAGACAGCTTTTGCTGACTCTCCAGAAATATACAAGTCCTTACCAACTGCTCTGCAACCCAGTGTTTCTGGTCCCCTCACCAACATCGCTTTTTGAGAAAATTTTTATGAACACCCAAAAAGAGACGTTTTACCCCCCAGTACAGAAGACTGGATCTGAGGGCAACAGCGGGGACAAATGATCGTAATGAAGCGACGGACATTTCATGGCTGGTCTTAGATAATCGTGAGTTATTGTGTCTTATGGTGAAAAGTACATAGTTTTGCAAGAGGCATACAAGCACTGTGGAAAAAGTAATCGTGTTTAAGTCCTCTAAAACTGTTTTTGTGAACACTCTGCTCCCTACGTTATGCTTTAAAAATGTGATACATGTAATGTGATCATCAAAGAACATGATTTTTTTAAACTTTTATTCTTATGCTTTTAAAGTGTGTCAGATTATCATAAAACACTTATTTGTATGTTATAATGTTTTTCTTACACCATGTGTAATTGTTATAGACACCTTGTTCATTGTATCAATGTGTAATTATGTATCTTTGATAAATAAATAAAATATTTAATCTTGTATTTGTGTACTTTCTGCTGATTCAATAGTCACATATCGCTCCGATAAACACAGATGTCTGAAAGAAATGTTTGATGGAACAAAGGAAACAAGTGTCTTGCTGCTAAACTTTTTAACTGACCATGGTTTAAATGAGAAAATGCCATTAGGAAACTAGCAGCCCTAAGTCTTTATGTAAAACATGAAAAACTCCATATCAGTGATATCTACAAAGGTGTACTCATTTCTTTGTTATGGTACTTTACTGTTCCAATGAAACAAAAAAGAAAATCTCATTTTAAAGTACATTTTTCGGCCATCCTGACCTATTTTCAGGGGCAAGAATGTTCATGTTAGACTGTGTTTTAAATCAGGTTTTGATCTTAAACTAACTATCACAGCACTGATTTTACTGATTACAGTTGTAATCTCAATTAGAATCCCAAACTGGCTTTTCTCCAGTCAGTGTTATGGTAAAATTTAACTTGTTCTTTTGTGTATTTGCACATGGCCCATCACAGGACCCCTTAGTAAGCTGTACAGCATAAGTTTTCAATTCACTTTTGTCAGAAAAACTTCACAGTATGAGAAGTTACAGCATAGTTTCTCCAAATGTGTGCTTCTTTTTCAGTCAGCGTGCTTTTAGAGCATCTACATTAGCTCATGTAGTAAAAGTACAATCAGTAAGTGTACTTTAACATTTGAGATTCCGAGTGACTCTTGCTTAGATCATGTGAACTATTTCATCAACCTTTTTTTGTATAATGCATCAAACCTGTTCAAATCAGTTTATTTTCAATTTATTTCAACTAATCTAGAGACAAGGAACCTCTTTTCAGCTTCTGTGATGCATTTACTTCTCACACCTTAATCTAGATGTTAGTGTTCTCAAAGTTAACATGTCTCATGTTACCATCATGTATTTCTAAAACCCAGCCTCAGTCTATGCCCTATAGACTCTCACAAGGAAACACCATTGATCTAGATATTCACAAATTTCATCAGGACATCTCTAACATCTAAAGTTTTTGTTGCTTTTATGTTTTACATAAAAACTTTAGATTTTCAAATGAAAGCAAAGTGACATGCAAGGATATTTTTCTTTTGTGATGTTGCTTCAGAAATCTCAAACACTAATTATTCTGGGAATTCTTATGGTCAAACTATGTGATTTTCCAAAGGGGTGTGTGTGTGTGTGTGTGTGTGTGTGTGTGTGTGTGTGTGTGTGTGTGTGTGTGTGTGTGGAGTAAAATGACCTTCTTCGTATGATGTTGAAGACTCTTCCATCTCCACAGGAAGAGTCTTTTTGTCTTTTCTCCACTGTAAGAGATAGCAAGGGAGTGTGAAACTTTCTTTGGGGGAAAGACCAAAGGCGTGAAAACAGCTGTGTACTGCCTTTTGTTCCTGTAGGAGGTATTTAACTGAGAGCCATGCTCACCCTCTGCGCCAGCGATGGCAGTCCCTCACCATGCTTGGTTTCTGTACTTTTGTCTTGATTAAACAATGTTAGCTACCGCTCATCACTTGTCTGCAGGCTTTATTAAATGGAAAACTTCCACAACAACCTCTAAACAATAGTTTATGGATTTCTATCACCTGCAACACCATGTAACACTTGGATGTTAGATTCTTTACCAGTCAGTGTTGTTAGCCCCAACCCCCAGGCTCCAGGGGTCTGAGCTCTAACCCTGGCTGCCAAATGTCCCCCCTGAGGCCTTTGTGCCTTTTACCAACACACTAAGTTTGTAGTCCTATCTACTAATATGATTTTATTTTTGATTATAGCACAACGTTCAGTTAGGTTACTATTTTGACTTTCTCACTTTGAGCACATTTCTGACCCGATACTTTATCAAACTTTTTACTCCAGTGTTTTTGACACTAACAGCTGTACTTCTACTTAAGTAAAAAATGCCTGCACTTTAGCCACATCAGTTGCCACTTTTCTGGAGTTTGTGCAGTTTTTATATTGACACTTTCAACGTTTTACATGTTATCCTTGATCACTGTTCTAAACAAATTAACTTTTCTTGACATCAAAGTAACCCAAAAAAGCAAATATATGTCCAGTTCTCTTTACTCCAAACTTGGTTTAAGGCTATGCTGTTGTTGTGATATGGCCATACAAATAATATTAAGTTGAATTAATCTTAAGAAAAATATGGTTGCTTCATGGCTACCTGTTCAGAGAATTTGCAGACTTTTATGGAAACTGTCACAATGTAACACTCACACTGTCAAAAACAGGGTTGATCCATGTTTCTATAAGCACCGATTCATATATCAACAGCTCTGAAAATCCTTTTTTTTTAAGTAAAGCAGAACAGGATCTCTGTGACTCTAAAACACCCAACCAAACTGGCAATCTCCTTTAAACAAATGGAAGTAGTTTATGGCTCTTTATCACCTGCAACACCATGTAACACCTAGATGTTAGACTTTTTTTTACCAGTCAGTGTTGTTAGCCCCCCAACCCCCAGGCTCCAGGTGTCTGAGCTCTAACCATCGCTGCCAAATGTGCCTCTGAGGCCTTTGTGCCTTTTACCACCACACTAAGTTTGTAGTCCTATCTACTAATATTATTTATTTTTTTTATTATAGTACACGGTGCAGTTAGGTTACTACTTTGACTCTCACTTTGAGCACATTTCTGACCCGATACTTTATCAAACTTTTTACTCAAGTGTTTTTGACACTAACAGCTGTACTTCTACTTAAGTACAAAATGCCTGCACTTTAGCCACATCAGTTGCCACTTTTCTGGAGTTTGTAAAATTTTTACATTCACATTTTCAAGGGTTTATGTGTTATCCTTGATCACAGTTCTAAAAAAGTTAACTTTCTTGACATAAAAGTAGCCCAAAAAAGACAAATATACGTTCAGTTCTTTTTTACTCCAAACCTACTGATCGGAAAACATTATGTGATGGTGGAAGTTTTCATCCTATCCACCTCCAAAACAAGTTTACCTGTAAGCCAACACATTAGACTTAAACAAATCTGTGAAATTCCTGAACAATATGCTTTATGCAGTAGCAGTAGTACTAGAACTAGTGCTAGTAGTCCTAGTATTGTGCAGCAACCAGGCTTCAAGAGTGATCACTATTCTGGCTTGCAAATTGTGAAAACATGTCACAGTCTTAGCTGCAAATCAGAAATGTTGGTAAATTTAAAAAGGGGTTTAAACTTCAGGTTTGGCATAGACACAGACTTTATTAATGCCACATTTGGGAAATTCACATGTTACACATGATTTAGGTCACCTGTTAAATCCCCAGAGCAATAATCACATCAGCATCATTAGCCTGAGTGTTTATCTTCCAGGTGAGTGAGTGGAGTTCAGTGTGTGTGTGTGTGTGTGTGTGTGTGTGTGCACACATGTCTAAATACAGGACACTTTATAAAAGTTATTGGTTGTTCATGAACTGTTTCATTAAATGTAAAAAAAAAAAAGTGAAAATGGAGATGACTGAATTCATACGTGTTCACAATGTAGTGACTGTGTTTCTCATTTCTCCAATAACTTGAGTATGTGACTAATGGGACCGACCAGCTGCTGGTTACTAAAGGTGGCGGTACAGTCGGGGGCGGGGCCTATTATTAAATTATATTATTAACTGTGAAAGAGTGTGGAATGGACACGCATTCACGAGTTGCAGCAAGCTGCAGTATCAGCAGTAGGAAGATGTTTGATTTCCGACCAACATAAAGACAGTTCTAGGACATCAGACACTCAGCTCGATCTCACCAGGCAGAAAAGGTGCCTGGACTGTACTTTTTTAATTCTCAAACAATATAACAGTACAGCGCTTATTTTGACATGTCAACGAAGAGTCATATACAAGTATAAGTGGAACAAAGCAGTAGTCAAACAAAGGAACATTTAAAGAACAGTATAGGTCAGGAATAAAGCAGCATACAAGTACAGTAAGGTGACATAACATATACAAGTATGCATAAACAATCTAGTTACATCAATCAAGAAGCTTGAGCTTTATTTAAGTTACACTTATCTAAATACAGCCTCCCACAGCAGGGCTTCATTTTTAAAACCAACCAAAATTGGAGTAATTTTCAAGAAGCGACATTTGTGAATGAAAAATTTAGCAACTATAATTAAGTTGTTAATTCTATATTCTTTTAAATTTTCTGTAACCTGGACTGTACTTCCTTCATTCCTTCATCAGTAGCGACTGTTTGGCTGTGAATAAATAATCGTGTCCATTTCACACTGAGCAGAGGCAAAGTGTTGAATCCACACTGTGGACCAGCCTGTCTGTTTATCGCTTGCTGTGACACAAGATGATAATCATGTCTGAGTCTAGTTAGAGTAGATAGTGGCTCTGAGGATCACAGAGGTGATCAGGGGTAGAGGACATGTAACCATGACCTGCTGCATGGGCTGAGAGTCTGAGAGCTCAGCTCCTGGAGCAGGAACAGGGTGTTAAAATTAACTTCAGGATGGGACAGACTGTGTGAGCACCTGGTGGGAAGGATTCCTTTAGGTTCATTCACTGATGTGTTTTTAATGTAGCACGTTTTATTTTGGCTTTATTAAGAACAGCAGATGAAGATAAAATCATTTTTATTTGAGAAATGTCCTGAAACCATTTTGTCCCCCCGCCTGGATCTGTTCTTTGTGGGGTTTCTATCAAAAACAGTTTCATGGGTCTCACAGAGCGTTTCAGACATGTTTCAGAGACACGTTCAGCTGATTCAGGTCTCAGGACTGAGACGTTTCCTGTGTCTGATCCAGCAGCATCACTTCATTCATGTCTTCATGTCTTCAGGTCCTCCTGAGGTCACTTATTGTCAGGTGGCCATCAAACCTCAGAGGAAGGCTGGCAGGAGGACAGGTAACACAACAACCACACACATACACAGTAATGGATGTTTTCATCTACAGGCTCAGAGTTGTATTAATATCCTTCCTCTCGCTCTGACTCTGTAAACCAGTATATTACTGCTCTGATGTGGCCTCTGTAGAAAAGAGTGTCAGGCCCTTGAAATGCACACAGGTGGGTAGGAAAACCTTTCATATCTGTGATGTAGATACATATATGAAGTTGGTACCCTGAACTTTTGAATCCACCTTCACAAAGTGCATTTTGGGTCAAATTTAAGGGTGATATTAGCATGTGATTAAAAAAGCCTCCTTTAGATAAAGGAGACCGATCCTTTTTGCCAAACTGCTTAAAGAAGTTGTTGAAATGTTTTACACTGAGCTGATGTCATGAGTCATGATGTCAGAGCTCTGTGTGTATGTGAGCTTCCTCTGGCATGTTGAACAGGTGAGTCAGCACTTAGATCTGTGGGAGCTCTGTAAAGTGTTCACAGTGACTGTGGGTCAGTAACAGCTGCTCACTGAGTCACTGACACACACTTCAACATTGTGTGACATCCCACTGACTCACAGCTCTGCAGCAGTTTCTACTGCCGTCTGTAGAGGGCGCCAGAGGCATGGATGTGAAAAGTGTTAAAGGCAGATGACGTCTGTGAAGGTTCTCAGTCATCCAGGTCATCGTAGTCAAAAGAGCTTGCAAAGAAAAGCGTCTGGACTTCTTTAAGGCAGATGACAGTGTGCTCTGTGTGAAACGTAGAATAACCCCGCTCTGCTTTCTAATCCAATGTTTCCTGTAAAGTCTTCTCTGTATGGACCTTTGTCTGATTTTAAAGTGTTACATGAAGAAACTTGAAGCTTTTTATGACTTTATGAATAAAACTCACCTGAAATCTTCCTGTTTTTACGAGTGCTGCATTCAGATGCTGATATTCAGCAGCTGGTGATCACAGCTCACAGCTCAGATATAACAGGACATAATCATTTAAAGTAAAAGCTGAACATACACAGTCAGAGCCAAAGACCTTTAACAAAAGCAAAATGAACACAGTAAAAATGAACATGTCACAGGAAATCTATCATGAGGTGTGTTTGAGTGTTTATGAAACACAGTTTTATGCACTAACCAGCAACCAGCAGAAGGCGTCTGTGAGCCAGTCCTGTCTGCTCCTGTTTCATTGTATTGATTCTGTTCTTCTTTCAGTCTCCTGGACATAGGTCGTGTCCAAATTCATGGGCTGCATCCTCCTGAGGACCCGGCCTTCGTGGTCTACGTGGGCCGGGTCCTCAGAAGGTCGGGTAGGCCGGAAGTAAACGGCTGTGAAATTGGACGGTCTAGCCTTCAGATTAGTGTCACCGCTGTCTCAGTGGAGTTTAATAAACTCGACCGTCTGCTCCTTGCTATCTAAAATATAACAGGACACTGACGTAAGTTCTCGAACATCTCACACTTCTGTTTAATCAGTTTTCTGTTTGACGTTTATTCAGCTGTGTGAAAACCAAGGAGGAACCCACCCGGGGGATTAATAAAGTTTATTTATCTAATCTGATCTAATAACTTTAATCTCAGCCAAACCGATTTACTCACGAACAAACAAAACAATGAAAAAAGCCCAACAATAACATTTTTAGGTTGTCTAAGTGACTTACATATTACGTTTAACCTGAGTAGCGAAAGTCCGCGGTGATCTGAACATGATGTGCCGGGAGTTGTGCCGTTCTTGGCGGCTTCAGTGACCCTCGAGCTCCCAGCTACCTATCGAGCTGGTGGGTAACAGACGTCTCCGAAAACATCGAAGCACTTTTGCAAATATGTGATATCTTGATAAACCGAGCAGATATTTGATGTTTACACAGCTACTTTCTCGCCTGAAAATATGTTAAATGTTTATTTTGTGACCGAGAAAGATTAATAAGAGTAATTTTAAAACTTAGTAGCGGCCGCCATTGTTGGAAACTGGAGTTTGGCTGGGCCGCGCTATGAATTCTGGGATATGGTAGACCGCGAAGGACACACCCGACCCATCCTTCAAATTTGGGGAAAAGGAGGACGCATTTGTCGGCTGCATTCGGAGGAGTCTACGAATTTGGACAGCCTTCGGCGCGTCGCTGTGACGTAATCGGTCTAGAAATGCGGCCTCAGGAGGATGCAGCCCATGAATTTGGACACAACCATAGTCTAACTTATAAAGGTGACTTCAGTCTGAGTGTGACATGCAGTAGCGGTTTTTGATACGGGCGACAGGGGCGATTGCCCGGGGTGGCGTCATGGTGGGGGGCGGCATCACGGGCATCGGCAAAAAGTGTTTTTTACTCGTACTCATGCTTCCCCGACGTCATGCCAGCGCATATCGAGAATGTCGTAGGCACAGATTGGGTTTCTATCGCCCATTTGCTGGGAGTAAGGGCGTCCTTCGTTTGCAGGTGCGCCTGGTGCTTGCTACACAGGGAGGAGACGGTGGGGCGGCGGGGGATTCTCTGGCTGGCTGGCGCAGCATCTAATAACCAACTCGCAAAATAAAACAAAATTAAAACAAACCAACAAACATGAAAACACCAGACATTATGATACAGACTTATAATATGCACCGATGTCAAAATTCTATACGCGAAAAGTGAGTGCGAGAGCCCTCGGTGCGCCTGCTCGCTGCTGAAGTCAAAGTAAACTTTATTGTCATCTCCGCTACATACAGTCCAGCATATAGAGAGACGAGACAACGAGGCTCCAGTTCCAGCAGTGCAAGTAAACAAACAACAAATATAAGAAGAGTAAGAAAATAAATATACACTTTAGGACTCGGGGTAAAGGGATCAATAACAATTTAAAATTTATAATTTACAGTTTGATTTAAAGAGTCACACACAACCCGTCGAAAGGGGAGGGGGGCCTGCTTCTTCCAAATAGAGCACTTTTCATTCACAATGTTGTAAATCCAAGCCCATTAAGTATTCATGTTTTGAATCCTGGGTTGTGTGAAATCACAGAAATACACCTTAGACAAAGTGAATCTGTGAACTAAGGTGTAGGTCTGTTAGGTTATGTTGTGGTGATCCTCGGGTTGGGAGTATTGTGTGCACTGGGGATGATCTGATATCGTCGTGTTGGTGTTGTTCCCAGATCATCATGAAAATGTTGTTCCAGGTTCAACATTGCAAGTGACCAATCACATTGTTGTGAAGCGCTTTGGGTGCCCTGAAAAGCGCTAATATAAATCCAATCCATTATTATTATTATTATTCTTTTGCGCGCCAAGCAATTTGTGCATTTATGAAATTCCAATGTTGCAAGGACAATATCAATTCTTCTTACCGTTTATTAAAGGGTTAGGGTCCGTTGATCGGCGGACAGAGGCGGTTTCTTGCAGCTTAAGTACAGTTTCTTGTTTTACCGCATTTTTTCCCGAAGTCGCAAAAGTATGACATCTTAACATCAATGTGCCCTCTAAGCTGCGCACGTGCGCAATTGCGCACTGCTGGCACAGTCTCTGCACACAGAAAATCTGTGTTGCGCACAAAAAAAAAAAAAATCTAACCTGAATTGAAATTAAAATTAATACTTTAACAATTCTGTTTTGCAGTGTTAGTCAGTGAGTGACTGGCTGCTCCCATATGGGATTAGAACGATGCCACCTTATCCCATAGTCCAGCCAATGATGCGATTTACATTCGTATATACGCAGCTAATCAGCGTCGTTGACAGGCTATGACAGCGTCCTTATGTGCCGACACCGGTGTTTTAGCTAGCAAAGCGGCGTGGCTGATGTGCAGTGAAGCCACGTTAATGACAACGTGTACAACCAATGGGGATGTGAGCAGGACAGACGGAACAATTGACGGAAAAGTGTGGACTTTATACCAGTTTTTAAATTGTGTTGATAGGACACGTAAAACCAGAGTTATGATAAAAATATCTGCAATGTTCGGATTTTTTTTCCTGAATACTATCGTTGTTCATATTTACTGCGGGAAGAAACGGTAATAACGGCGTTTTATAAGAAAAAGGCTCGAAAGCCTGTGAGCAAAAACAAACTCCACCCCCTTTCCTATTCGTCCAAAAATGTACCGTGTCGACCAATCAAAAAATGATATGGCAACGTGGCATCTAGTTGATAAGAAACGGGGGGAAGTTTTAGGAGTGACAGCGGTGCTTTGAGACGTGAGAGATTTGAGACGTTTAGAGCAAATCTTGTGTAGTTAGTGTGTAGTGTAGTCAATAGTTTTGTTGTGTGTGTCAGAACAATGAGGCAACTGCTGAATGTTACAGGTGTTACAGCAGTGATACATCTCCTGCTGTCAGGCCTGCAGGTATCAGGCTGTTGTTCTCCTTTATCTCATAGTGGACAGAAATTATTATTTGGAGTGGCACAAATAATTTGTGTGGCATCAGATTTGATGCAGAACAGCTGATTGTTCTGTAAATAGTTTGAAATGTTTATATAAAAACACCTTGGCTGCATTAAAAAAAATAGCTGCATAAAAACTTGTTTGCCAAACTGAGTTACTTTTTTAAAGAAGTAACTATATAATTAATTGCCCAGCATTGGTCATTATATACTGTATTTTGCAGACAGAGAGTTACAGACTCTCTCAGAAAACAGACTCACAATACAAGTCAGAGCTTTTTTTAAAAAAGAAAGAAAGTTGTGTTTTCAAAATTGGAGTTCAAGTTATTTTTACTTCCAATAGTGTTAGCATACTACACAGGTCATGAACAAGATTTTTTTTACATTTTCATTGTAAGTGGGCTAAAGCAGTTAATTAAAAGTAGTCTAACATAAATGTAAATGCTGTAATTTGATTATTTTAATAAACCATGTAATTTGGATGGATTCGATGCTGGTGTGACCACAGTGCACACGTCTGATGTTGCTCACAGTGGTCCAAAGGATCGCTCAGGGAGTTTGTGTGTTCGTTCAGACACATGAAACATTAGAGGGAACATTGCTTAACATTCTGATTGGTCAATGTCGATCCTGAAGTGGAGGAGAAACGAGCAAAAGATACAGGTAAGCAGATGTGTCATTGGATAATGGCAGGTCATCCTGAAACAATCAGAATCAGAATACTTTATTAATCCCTAAGGAAATAATGTGGGTTACAGTTGCTCTAAAAAAATGGTAAAAATAGCAACAGTAACAAACTAAACTCCAAACAATACATTATGTTACAGATTTTAATATTAATTAGTCATTGTCAGTTGTTGATTTGTCCTGTTCTCATTGTATGACGAATTATGATGGCTGTTTGGTAGCTGTTTGCATACAATGCATACTCTCTCTCTCTCTTCATATGTGTGTGTTTGTTTCTCTGGTGAGATTCAATATGTTAATGTACAATCCTTAATGTTTTACGTTTGTGTGTGTGTGTGTGTGGGTGCCAGAGGGAGTGTTCGCCCGGTGCGCCAAACAGGCTAGGACGCCACTGGTGACATGGACACAAACACCTGTGCTGTCCTTTTTAAAAATAAGATACAAGATGGACGCTGTCATTACTGTGAAACTGATTCATGTTTTTCCCAGCAACAAACCACACATGACCAAACATGTCCGACACCTGCAGAAGAACCTCAGGCTGTGTCCCAATTCAGGGTCTGCACGCTTGAAGTACGCATTTTAAGTGCGATTACGTCACCGCCACGCGACGACGGCTGTCACAATTCAAAGTGCACTTCAAATGCATACTTCAAATGCATACTCCAAATGCGCCGTCGATTTCCCCAAATATCAAGCGTGGTCCGGTGCACGCTTCGTGGCCCCATATATCCCACAATCCATAGCGCGGCGGTGGGTGTGGATAATTTTGCCGCAAAATACGGCCGAAGGGAGCGGCTGAAGAGTGAACTGTCAGAAGTAAGTACTGAATATTATGTCACTTATTTATGTGCGAATGTTTAAGAACATTAAAACATTACTGTTGGCCACATGTCGGCAAAGTTATGTGACATTAGTGATGTTTGTACTTTCAGCGTTTATTTGGTTTTAAAGCCTTTAAAATATAATAATACAATAGTTGACTTTAATCTTACAGAGAATGTGATGATTTTATGGATAATTAAAGTCAGTCATATATCCACAAACACAACAAGCTGAAAGTCAGTGATGCTGCTCGGTTTGCAGTCCTGAATATGACGGCACAAGCAGGATTCACTGCACTGTTAATGTTAGCTATGTTATATTGCTGCCTCTGTTCGGTGGTGTCGAGCCAAACAGACTTTAACGTGTGTTTGAACGAGCTGACGGTTCACTCGTTAAGCTGAAAGAAAGATGCTTTAATCACAGGAGTCACACATGTGTCCACTGGACCATCTGGGAACTCTTCTTGTTTAGCACTCGTAATAACACAAACACTAAATCCTCCTTCTCTTGTGCTGTTTTGTAGCAGTGTATACACCTGAGACTGTCACCTGTCTGTCTGTCCTGCACTCTCTCTCTGTTTCTTTCTCTCTGATTGTGGAATAAAAGTATGAACATGTATTTATAAGTTACACTTGTGTTTGAATCCTGCAGCTTATCACACATTTTATTTCCATGTGTGACAACTGCAAGTGTCCAGAGTGAGGACAGACTGAGGGACCCACTGCTGCACATCATCTGTGAGGCTTTGCAACCCTGATGATCCACCAGGACAAACTCAGCAGTGTGTGAGGAAGAGGAGGAGGAAGAGCCAGCAGCAGCTGACAGATGGAGAGAATAGACAGACTGTTCCCTGTTTGTGAAGGACTGCTAGGAAAGTTTAACATAACTAATTATCTGTCCTAAATCAGTCTTATTAGGTAATGTTCAAATAATGTTATCATCCCAGTGTTTTCAGTGTGGGAGAAAGTACTCAGGGCCTTCAAGTTACACACTATGAAAGGCAGCAACAAGTTTAATATTCAGAAACCTAAAGTATGTATGAGCAGCAGAATGGAGCTAAAAATAAATGTTTGTTTCAGTTCTATGAAGCTTTGAGTATTTTGGATTAGTAGCACTGCTGTGTTTGTTGCATCATATTGCTGTAATTGTTTATATGCTTTATATATTCTGAGCTAAGTTGATCTATAGTGTTACATCATATTCTATAAGCATGTTATGTGTTTGTAGACTTTCTGCCCAGTTTGACCCATTTAGCAGAAGTCAGCCTGTTTAAGGCTCTGATATCTATTCTGTATGACTTAAAGCAGTTATGACATGCTCTGATTTTCTCACCCAATAAGGGAATATGTCACGGCGAATGAGATGAGCCGTGTGGAGATGATAAAGGAGGATCCAATTGCAGGCACTAGTAAAGGTGTGAAGGTGGTTTATTGAATAAACGGTAAAGGGGAAATGGCAAACGAAGACAAACTAAACTATACTGGACAACAACTAAACTACAGCGCAGGAACCAGAACACGAACATGAAAGAGGGCAAGCAGAGGCAGACAATGGTAGACAGCAGGGAAACACACAGATGAAGCAGGGTGGATACACAGACGGACCAGCAAGTGCAAAGGCAGAAGACGTGACTTAAATACACTCAGAGAAACACGGGGAGATTACACACAGGTGGGGAACACAGCTGGGAGTAATCAACAAGACGAGACAGGTAAAACTGAACACACCCACATGAGACGCAGACCTTCACAATAAAACAGGAAACGAGAACACTACACCAAGACGCAGACCTAACACTGAGAGACAGACAGAAAATGACACATGGAACTAAACCCACACAAAACATGAGAACACAAATAATAATCCATCATAATCATCACCACCACCAGTATACAGGAAAAATCCATCTTTCAAAACCAAAACATAACAACTCCAAAAAGCTGGGTCGAACCGACACAGAACCATGACAGAATATTTCATATATCAGTCTACTCTTCATTCTATCAGAAACAGTTTTCACAGCTCGTACATTTGGTTTTTATACATATATGTAAGCATTGAGCCAAATTTACTAATGCCAACATATTAACAGAACAATATTTGTCTCTTATATATATAATACATTAACTAATTGTTATTTACCTGCAAATGTTAAAATGACTGTTCAGTACAGAAATGAAGCCCAACAATCATGTTTTACAGTCCTGTGGTCTCAGCCTCAGATACTTATCAAATCACACAAAGCTCATGTGGAAACAAACAAACAAATGAACAAAATATGTTCTCCTTCTTTTCTGTCAATCAAAGCTGAATGAAACGTTTCCAGCTGTTAGTATCATGGTTGCTAGGCAACCTGGGAAGCACGACGATGGCTAGACCGTCCCATTTCACAAGCCTCGCACTTCCGCACTTCTCGTACTAATAGTACGCACCGTACGTAGTACGCGTAGTGCGCGTACTTCAAGCGTGCAGACCCTGAATTGGGACACAGCCTCAGTATGGCTGAGTTTGTTTCCTGTAGTTGGTCAGTCTGTGTCGTATTGTGGGTTTCTTGTGTTTCTTGTTTTACTCGGAAAGGCAATTGTATTGTGTGTCTTGTTCAGGTTTGCTACCCCCTGTCTCATCTCAGCTGTGTTTCCTCTTTGATCGATTCTCTCTTGTATATCTTGTCTCGTCTCTCTGTCCAGTGTCATGATCTCCCTCTTGCTGTGTGTCCTGTGCCTGTAGTACTTCTCTGTTTGAACCTGTCTGTTAGTGTGTGTCAGTTAGCCGTTGCTTGTGTAAGCGTTGTGAAACCAGCATTAAACTTGTTTCTGAGCACCGTCCGGCTACACTTGACCTGTTGTTGGAGCTGGATATGTGACGAATTCTCAAAGTGTCTGAAATGTAACCTTCCAGCCTCCCCTTCAGTTTGATTATTGGGTGACTTAGATTGGTGGTTCTTGGTGTTTGGGGCTGGGTGCTCAGGTGTGTACTGGCTCACTCCAGGTTGCTTGACGGTGACTTTAAATCAAAGAAAATAAAGGAGCTCATCCTCAAAGACATGTGCAAGGTTAAAGTTTAGATGATAATCAAATGTTTGAAGTTCAGACCTGATAACATTATTTCTTCACAGACTTTAATAAGATGAGCTAACAGTGGTTGATTGTCTCAGTGTCCTGTGATAATGTTAGCAGACCGCAGTGCTCTGAACTAAATCTCTCAGTCTGTCAGTGTTCGTGACAGTCTGACGGCGTCACAGCTGTGGTTCATGTTTCCACTACACAGTCAGAGATCTGAGTCTCTGTCTCTGCGGTCACTTCTGCTGAGGCTGAAGCATCATTAACATGCACATTTAAACACACGTTATGAAAGCAGGTACACGCCTCGGTGGGCTGAGCTGTTGTCACACAGTCCATGACAGTCGTGATAAGATCAGTTCAGCTCTGCATTGCTGTCTTTGTTTGCCTTCTCTGTTTGCTCTTTAGATCATCTGCTACTGTCTTTGTCTTTAATGAAACGCCCACGTTAAGCTGAACTGAACCACCTACCACAACCTGCATACACATCATTACACGGCCTGATGAGAGAGGGTCGTCTCTGCATCTGTGTGTGGAGCTTCATTAGTTTGTAGTCTTTGTGACCTTCAAAGAAAAACTATTAAACTTCTGACACTGGTGCTTCAGAGAAATAGTATTTCATAAAGGTTAAAAAATGGTCCTGGGCCCATAAACGAGGTCAAATGTGGGCTCTGGGGGTATCATATGAAGTGACTAGAGGTGGGTGAGAAAACATAAGATGAGAATTTATGATTAAAAATCATCTAAACCATGTTTTTAGGTGTAAAATGTAGAAAACCTTTGGAAAGAGCAGATAATGAGTTTTTTAAAAAAAAAAAATTATTGTATTAAAGTGAAGTAAAGAGAGAGTGTGAAAGCAACATTATCGATCTGTCAGTCTGTGTCTCCACCTCCACCTGTGGTCATGAGCCAATGAGAGATGCTAAATAGCTGCACTACAGCACCAGCGTTCAGCTGAACCAGGTCTATCTTAGAAATGAGACACTGAGTCTCAGCAGGACTACCTGTGGAAATAAAGGTTAAATAATAAAAGCCAATGGCTCTCCTTCGGTCTGCAAAGGTTCATGGGAGTTCTACCTCTGCTTCTTCTCTATAGCGCAGCTACATGCTAACCACACAGCTTGCTGAGAGACGACCTCTTTTTCTGCGCTGTAACTTGAGGTGAACATCATTGTGTTGTTGCAGTCTTCTAATATGGTGACTGGTCTGTTCCATACAGTCGACTCCTTTTTCGAATGGATTCAATTCAATTCAATTCAATTTTATTTATATAGCGCCAAATCACAACAAAAGTCGCCTCAAGGCGCTTTATATTGTACAGTAGATCGTACAATAATAAATACAGAGAAAAACCCAACAATCATATGACCCCCTATGAGCAAGCACTTTGGCGACAGTGGGAAGGAAAAACTCCCTTTTAACAGGAAGAAACCTCCGGCAGAACCAGGCTCAGGGAGGGGCGGCCATCTGCTGCGACCGGTTGGGGTGAGAGAAGGAAAACAGGATAAAGACATGCTGTGGAAGAGAGACAGAGATTAATAACAGATATGATTCGATGCAGAGAGGTCTATTAACACATAGTGAGTGAGAAAGGTGACTGGAAAGGAAAAACTCAATGCATCATGGGAATCCCCGGCAGCCTACGTCTATTACAGCATAACTAAGGGAGGATTCAGGGTCACCTGGTCCAGCCCTAACTATATGCTTTAGCAAAAAGGAAAGTTTGAAGCCTAATCTTGAAAGTAGAGATAGTGTCTGTCTCCCGAATCCAAACTGGAAGCTGGTTCCACAGAAGAGGGGCCTGAAAACTGAAGGCTCTGCCTCCCATTCTACTTTTAAATACTCTAGGAACAAGAAGTAGGCCTGCAGAGCGATCAGTGAGAGAACTTCAAAGATGAAGAGTAATAATCAGAGTTTTAATATAAAGACTCACAGATGTGAGAAATCCTGGAGGCAGATTGGTGAAAGTGTTGGAATGAATGCAACTGTACAGAGAAGTAGAAGAACCAGAGGGACGAGTATGTTTCAGGCTCTACAGAGACACAGAGTCCATCAGACACTCAAGTCTTTCTGAACAGTCGTCTCCAGGATCAGAGTGACCGCTATCATCAGCACCCTCATCAAGAAAGCAAATAATGAACTTCCTGTGGTCAATGATACAACTACTTCTTCATCAGTGAATCCATCCTCCACCTTCACCACCTGCAGTCTGCTCTTCCTCCACGTGGGCTTCAAGGACCCTGATACAGGTAGGACATATTACAGCTGACCTCCCCAACCTCCCTCAAAGAGAAATTTCCTGAGTTGCTCCCCTCAGGCAGGAGGCTGCGCTCCATCAGGGTCAGAACCTCTCAGCACCAGAGCAGTTTCTGTCCATGTGAAGTTGAACTACTGGACACGAGCTTTATTCCTCCAGCCCGTCTGCTGGTCACTTTACAGTTAATGAATTACAATAACACACTCTTACTATGAACACATTAGAGTCCCTGGCAGGGCTACGTTTCTCCTAATGTACATAGAAATAAATAAATGTCAGAAGGTTGCCAACCGTCTGTGTGCAGCACTAAAATCTTCTGGTCCTACCTTTTTAGATGCATCATGTTTCAGTTTATATTATACCATGAAAATTAATCTGCCCCCTCACCAATGTCTTGGTTTTGTACATATTTGCCACTTTTATCATTTCCAATCATGAAACAAATGTAATATTAGACAAATATAACCTGAGTAAATACACAATGCAGTATTTAAATGAGGATTTCATTTATTAAGTAAAAATGTTGTTGGAACTTACCGGACACTGTGTTGGCGTGCTTCTCATCAGTGGAGCGTTTGCTCAGACAGTGAAAGTGTTAACAGGGAAGTGGTGAAGCTGAAGACGTCTTCGCTGCTCAGACTTAAAGCATTCAGTCGCCATTCAGACATCATGAAGACCCCGTCTGCCTCTCTGCTCCTCGGTGAGTCAAACGTTCATCTACTCATTTATCCATGATATCATCTGCCCAGTGTTGGGGAGTAATGGAATACATGTACCGGTGTTACGTATTTAAAATACAAAATATGGGTAACTGCATTCCTTTACAATTACTGTTGGTAATCAGAAGTTACTTTGTTGAAATAAATAGAACACACGGCGCTCATTTCCAGTTTCATATGTTAGTGTATCCCCTCTCTATGCCTTCTCCAATTCTGGTGCTTAATTGCAGCCGGGGCAGGCTCAGCTCTGTTGGCGGTGTATCGCATTGCTGAGAGCAGCTGGCCTGGGTTTCAGTAGTATTAATCAGTGAAATCTGGAGTTTTTAATCTCATGACCACAGGTGTATAAAATGCAGCAGCTGCCATGCAGACTGCTTTTAGAAACATTAGTCAAAGAATGGATCGTTCTAACGAGCTCAGTGAACGTGAGTCTAGAACTGTAACAGGATCATAACACGTCGGTTTGGAAAAATCTTTTTATTCTATTTTATTCTAAATGTTGCCTCTTTAAAACCATCTGTCCTCTCTGTCCAAAATGTGAACATTGGCATCTTCGAAGAGTGACCTTTGACCTTTAGATGCAGAAGGATGCCGAGTCTTGACCGTAGAGTTAGCTCTTCTATGTTGTGCCATGCGCTTGTGAAGTGGCTGTTTGGTCTCTCCGTTGTAGAGGTCTGGGCATTCCTCGCTGCACTGTACAGCAAACACCACGTTGTTAAGTTTGTGTTTTGGAGTTTTGTCTTTGAGATGAACCAGTTTCTGTCTGAGTGTGTTGCTGGATGTCAATAAACTGGATGACTGAGAACCTCCACAGACAGATTCAAAATTTTCCATAATCGGCTCTAAGTGAAATTATTTCACAGTGGAAACATTTAGTAACCACAGCCGCTCATCCCTGAAGTATAAGACCATATACGGTCACAGAACACAGTCATCGAGTCTCGAGACAATTGGTGTGTAAAAGTCACATAAAATGCGGAGCTCCAAACGTCCTCTCAAGATCAGCACAGACACTGTTCACCGCAAAATTCATCAGCATAAGTGTTTTTTTTAATGAGGAGACAAACTGCTGCAGTTTGAAAGCTAAATTATTTTCTTTCTAGCTTAATATAAAAAATACAAACTACACAATAAGATGACAGCCAACACTTCTGAGCTTGGAAGAAGAATGGCTCATGCAAATACCAAATTCCCTCTGATGACCCTTCCAGGGGTAACTTGTCCCTAGCAACTAATGACCTCTGACCTTTACTGACCTCTGTCCTCATGTTGCAGGTGTGTGTGTGCTGCTGCTTTCTGCACCGACTGTTTCTGCAGGTGAGTTGATGAAATGAAAACAATTAGTGAGACTCCAACAAGAACACAAATACATTTACTCTGTGTGTGTGTGTGTGTGTGTGTTTGTGTGTGTGTGTGTGTGTCCTCCAGTGTCTCTGTCTGTCAGTCCAAACCTTCAGCAGTTCTTCAGTGGATCTTCTTCAGTGTCTCTGAGTTGTGTTGATGATGGACAGACAGCTGATGGATGGACAGTGAAGAGGACCAGAGGAGGACTCACTGAGGACTGTGGAGCAGCTGCAGGCTTTGGGAGGCTTCTTGGTTCCTCCTGTGTTCTGGATCGCTCCGTCTCCTCTGATGGAAGTTACTTCTGTGAGAACTCATCTGGACAGCAGAGCGATGAAGTGTCCATCAGTGTTTCAGGTAGAGACAGGGAGATGTTTCCAGATGTTGGCTACATGTCTGTCAGTGAGAGCAGTCCCAATATTTTGGCAGCATGTGTTCAAACTGGTGGATGCTTTGAGGTTTGACCTGCTCAGATCGTCGCTGTGACAGGAAGTCAGTGAGGTGCTCGTTCAGACAGGAAGCAGCCCTAACCCATCTGAGAGGAGCTCATGACTTTGCTCTGGTTGTTTTTTTCCTTTGTCAGATAAAGGTGTAATTCTGGAGATTCCTGCACTTCCTGTGAGGACAGGAAGTGATGTCACACTGCGTTGCAGAGAGAGGAGCGGTGACACAGCTGCTGCTTATTTCTCCTTTAATGGACGTCGTGTTGGATCTGGAACAGCAGCAGAGCTCATCATTAGACAAGTTAAACAGTCTGATGAAGGTCTCTACTTGTGTGCTACTGAAGCATTTGGATCGTCTCCTCAGAGCTTTCTGAGGGTCAGAGGTCAGAACAGTGACATAACTTCCTGTTTACAGACATGACTTGCTGATAAAATGACTGAACCGTTGTCATCATCTCTCCTGCAGGTCCTCCTCAGCACAGGAGCTCAGACTCCACTCCTCCTGTGAACTCTTCTGTTGACACTGCTTCATCACCTCCTCAGGGTCTCACCTCCTTTCTCACTGCACTCATAGCAGGCCTGGTTCCTGTGGTTCTTCTGGTTCTGCTCTTGGTTCTAGTTCGACTTCTTTTCCACTGCAAAAAGCAAAATGAAGCAAATGGTACGACCTCTGTCACATTCACCTGAGATCTTTTATTTTTCCTCACAACAAGGAGCCCAGCTGCTGCAGTCTGAGGCCAGATGTTTCCATTTCGTTGATCTCAGCTGCTCCTTTATGAGTACTTTTGGTTTTATAAAGCTTCAGATGTTTCAGTGAGTGAAACAAGTGGACTACAGGCAGGCTAGCTTAGCAACCAGACTTATTTCTGAAGTGTGATCACACTGAGGTTTGGAAACATCTGACTGAAATGATGAGATGAGGCTTGAGGTTTTAGGTTTCTGTTGTTTCCTCTGAGGGCTGTCTGCTTTGACCTCAGGGTCAGTTACCTTTGTCTGGAAATGGATTCAAAACCTTCCCACAATGTCAACAAACATATCTCTAAAATCACTGTTGTCTTTATTGTTGGTGTTGTGTTAACGCACAGCTGAATGCTCCAGACCACCAAACTGCCAAACGTCTGCTTCATTACAGGTGAATCAGAATCAGTCAGTGTGTGACTTAGTATGAGTCAGTATGTTTGAGGTTCTGTGCTGACTGCAGCTGATTACAGATTTGAAACATCATCTGTTTGTTTCCTCTGCTTGTAGCTTTAACATGACCTGAGTGTGTGTGTTTGTATTTTCCAGATACACATCAAGCTGATACACATGTTGTCTACTCTGACATGAGGATTCTCACTGCAGGTACAAACAAATAAAATGAATTTTCTTAACTTTATTAGATCAGGTGTTTTTCATTACATTAAATGTGCAGCACACCAGAGAGAAAAACAGCAGATTAAGGAAGAAGGTAGGAAATATAAAATGTAGTCAGGTTAATGGGGGCTGAATACAGATTCACACCACACTTTACAGGATGAAGGGGTATAAATACTTTGTCAAGACACTGTACATAGAACACAGTCCAGCAGAGTCCAGCAGCTGAGTCAAGACCTGAAGGGGGGTCGGTATGAGAAAGTGGACTGTTGGCAAGAGACGAGTCTCAGTTTAACAGGTTTAATGTCACAGAATGAGCACCGATGAGAGATTAAAGGATTACAACGACTGGGAGAAAGAAACTGTTCTGATGGAGCTCGTGTCAGGGTGGTGTCACAAACACTTCACATCTGGGGTGGGAGGGGTTCCAGAGTCTGAGAGGCTGAAGTGGAAGGTGATTTCTGCTCTGGTGTCAGGGTTGCTGTGGGGTAAGACCACAGAGCTCTGAGTTCATCACTTCCTAAGTAACTGATGTGGAAGAACAGAAAGGAGGGTTGATCTGTTTCTGATCATTTACTGGAGGAAACTTCACAGACATGTGGGACAGGTGGCTGCTCAGAGCAGGTGGAGGAGATGAAAGGACTCTTTGACTTTATATGCAGTGAGTGAGAAGTTGGAGCTTCATGTTTGTGAGCTGCCTCTGGCAGTTTGAACCTACACATGACTGCAGGACATGTATGATGCTTCACACTCCTTTGTTGTTTTTCTGTGTGTGTTACAGAGCAGTCAGCTGATCCAGGTGTTGTGTATTCATCACTGAGAGCAGGTAACATTTACACACAGATGTAAAGTTTTCAATTAAATTCAATTTTATTTATACAGCGCCAAAACACAACAATCACCTCAAGGTGCTTCATGCTGTAAGGTAGACCCTAGAATAATACATACAGAGGAAAACCCAACAATGATATACCCTCGGCTCAGTGTTTCTGTTTGTTGGATCATTACTACTTGTGTCAGTCGGCTCTTTTCTACTCTCGTATTCTCTTGGCCTTTGTTGTTACTGATTCTAATCGCCTGTTTCTTTGTATGTAGATTTCCTTGGACGTGTCCCTGATTCTGCCCTGAATCCCTGAGTGTGAGTTTGGAGTTTTGTGTGTGTTTCTGGCAGTGTGGCGTGAACCAAAGAGGAGTGTGGAGGATGTGCCCTTCCCTTGGATTATTAAACCTCACGCTTCATCCTGAGCACTTAGGCCTTCAGGTCTGAGGTTACTGTTGGTCCCACGTACTCGGTTCAAAACATGAGTGGATTGTGATTTTCAGGCAGCGGCACCAAGGTCGTCTCCTCCACTGTGTTTACACTGAATCCACTGAGTGTCTTTAAAAAGCAGCTGAAGGCATTTCTGTACAGACAAGCTGTTAATTAATTAATCGTTTCATATTATTATTTTATTTATACTTCTGGTTTTATTGTGAAGCAGTTTGTGATTTTTATCTGTGAGTGTGTGATCTCCTGTGAACACATTTTACTTATTGTACTATAAGGTCATTAAGATCAGATGGGCTGACTGTGAGGAGCTGACATCATGTTTGTCTCTGAACAGGAAGCTGAGGATACCCTGGGCCTGATGGACCTTCATCCTTCCCTCTGCTCCTCTTCTTCATGCTGTCTGTGCTTTAATCTGTTTTAAATACAGCTGTTAGCTCTCACCTGTGCACACAGTAACATCTGCTCAGGAAGCAGGTTCAGTAACTCTGAGTTTCCTGTTGTCACCTGTGCAGGTTTCAGACTTGCACACAGATGCTGTGCTGCACTCTAACACACTCTCACACTGATGGAGGCTGCAGACTGTTTAGCACAGAGGTCCTCTGACTGCCAATCCACAGTCTCTGATTGGTGGGGACCCGCTGTACCCCTGAGCCACAGACAGAAGCAGTAGTGAGAGCTGAGGACACAGGTGTGAATGAGGGTCTGTGACCTCCTCAGAGAGCTGAGTCTGTGTGACAGAGAGTGGATGTGAGCCTGAGTCAGCAGGTTTCTGTAGTCACACAGCAGGAAGACAGTCACTGTGACTCAGCAGCATTAACATGCACTGAGAGCAACACACACAACTACTGTCTGTCCCCTCTGATGTCCACACAGACACACTTACGGTGCGTTCACACCGGACGCGAAAGAGGCGAGCGAAAACGCCCAAACGCCCCTAATGTCACGCGTGCACATTTGCACCTCAACGCGTGTCCAGGGAAAATCCACCGCGCCTCAAAATTGCATCTTTCCACGCGCGTGAACCGGAAATGTGGGAGGAAGTTGTGCCAGATGTGTTGTGCTGCAGATGTCCTCTGAATAAACACATTATCTTGTTAGCGGAAAGGTATTTGTACATCAGTGGGAAAATATCGGGACAGTAGGCGGGCTTGCTAGCTTTTGCACGGTTTCATCGGGTCAGTCTGGAAATTAAAAAGCAGAATGAATGAACTTACCAGGTTGCCCAATCTCCTCACTAATGTGCCTCCAAGCTAGGTCCTTTTTATTCCTGTCTCGGTAGAAGTAGCAACTAGCATCATTTAGCTCTGGATGATTAGCCACGGCACTGATGAGCTTTTCCTCCATACGGAGTGACTGGATCTGCCCCTTTGACCTAGTTACAGCCACGTCACCGGCCTCCTGATTGGTTGTCGGGGCGGGATTTGACACCGGAGTTCATATTTTCCAACTCAGCGTGTGCACAAAATGCAACACACGACCTGACGCGCGTGGTTTTCTTTCGTGAGTCACACGCGCCCCACGCGGTACACTGACGTGCGTTTCACTGGTTTTGGCCAATCTGCCTCCGCATTTTCGCCAGACGCGCAATCGCGTGTCATCGTGCTCTTTCCATTGACTTTACATGTGAACCTGACGCTCTGGCCGCCTCTTTCGCGTTCGGTGTGTGCGCACCGTTAGGCAGCAGCAGGTGCAGCTGGTGCAGCAGGTGAGGTCAAACACAGAAGCACTGAGATGAGCCGACAGCGCCCTCTGCTGGTCCCAGTTTGAGCTGCTGCTGATCGTCCACAGACCATATTTGTTCATTCCTTTTTCCTCCTACATGCTCTCCTTCACACTCTTTACATGTTTGTACTAAACATCAGGAGTTATGGCTTTCTGGATGTGTGCCATCTGTTGCCATGGTAACTGACCCTGTTCAAGTTATCCTTCTTACTGGGACCAAAAGGCTGGAGTTTCCTTCATCTGAGGATTAACAAACTCAGAGTTTCACTCAAACCTGCTTCCTGTAAGAGAAACTGTGTGTGTGCGTGTGCGTGCGTGCGTGCGTGCGTGCGTGTGTGCGTGTAATATTTTTTGCTTTTGTTTTTCAATGAAATTCTTTTTAATGTTTTCTAAATGTTTGATCGGATAAAACGAATAAAACTCTTTGTTTGTTTTGGGGAACTTTTGTGTCATCATTATCAGATCTGTCCTGTGTCAGTGGAAGAATCAGCATACCTGTCTGATTTTTCCCTCTGAGCCCTTTATTGGAAGACATTTACAGATCTGAGCTCCATCAGTGTACATGTGGGTCCGACCTGCTGGTGTGCTGAGCTGCCACAGCCCTGCTGAGGGAACAAGTCCAGGTCCTGAGCCAAAGTCCAGTCTGAGGTCTGAGAGACTCTGTGTTCTCTGAACTGTTCAAATATCTCTGTGTGTAGTCACACTGAGAGTTTTTACAAATCTTTAAAAACATTTCAGTCTCTAAAATCACACAATAATCATGATCAATACTGAAATACGTCCTGATTTAAATACTGATTATAATAATCATGATGATCATTTTGACAGTGCTGATGCATGCTGGACTCCTGCCTCACACAACCTCAGTGAGGAGCTAATAATAAACTTTAAGTCCTGCAGGAGGAGAGTGTGAGGATAAGTGGAAAAGATGATCATGCAGGAGTCCACAGTTTTATGATTTAGCTGATGTCAGGACTGACAGCGGAACACAACATCATCATCAACATCATCATCATCTCCTTATGAAGTGGATTCAAAGACTGTTTAAATTTACAGAAACAGCTGTGCTGCCCCTTTAAGGCAGGTATGATAATTTGGGTGTGTGTTTTTTGTACCAGCAGACTTGCCGTAGTACCTCACCAGTGAAAAACAGTCCTTTAGCCAAACTGTTGTCTGTTCCACTTTTTGTTCACTTTTACTTGCTGAGCCTGAGAGAGCACATGCCTGTAAGTAGTTGCTATTTGTTTTGTAAGCTTTCCAGCGTTAGTTTTGTGTAGCAGTTTCGAGTTTTGTGTGAGAAACTTTCTTTTGTGAGGAAAAACGGCTACGAAGCTAACACGTTAGCCCGTCTATGGGATTTCCCATGTATTGTTAGCATTAAGCTAATCGCTAAATGCGTGGGCCTAATAACCAGTGAAAGGGTTTGGATATGCTTGTGTTTATGTGTTATATACATTGTAGTGCATGGCTTAATGTTTGATGTTGTAAAGAAAATGCAATTATAGCAGAAATGTAATATTTTATTTTTGTTTCTGTACCAGTTTTACAGTGCTTCTACAGTAAACATCTAAAACGTATCCGCTGACTGCTGGATGTTTGTTGTGGACCTGTTAGCTATCTGCCAAGCTAGAAACCAGCTTCACACCCTAGTGAGGGCAGAATAGTAAAAAGGCATCGTCCCAACATGGCTACCTACCTACAGAAAAGTGGATCTGCATGGAAACACAGTTTCTTCTGTTTCTTCTAAGCTACAATGGATAGTAACGACACGCTTGAGACGCGGTCAGTATGCTCCAACACCTCACATGCCAGTCAGCGCTCTTCAGCCAGTTCCATTGCAGCCAGGGCACGGGCAAAAGCAGAGGCTGCACGTGCTCAAGCACTATTTGCACAAAAAGAGGCAGATATGTTAAAAGCACAAGCATATATTGAGGAAGAACAACAAAAAGCAGCAGCTGAGGCTGCTAGGAAGAAAGCAGAGCTGCAAGCCAGTTTGCATACCTTGAGGCTTGAGAGCGCGGCTGCAGCTGCCATTGTTTAAGCTAATGTTCTTGAAGCAGCTGTTGAGAACGAATTTGGGAAGTTAGATCGGGTTAGCCTGAAAAATGCATACGTTGAGCATAATCAAAGTCCTGAACCTCACCAAAACTCAGAGCTACCAGAACTCATGCCAACTCTGATGCACCAACTACGAGTCGACAATGATGAGATCAGCAAATACGACTTGCCTGTACAAAGAACATCCAAATTGAGTCAAGATGCCACTCCCTATTACCCTCGTACTCAAAGCCCCTGCAGGACAGGCCCGTTCAAGCAAGAACATTCACACAGCTTAAATCCATCCAAGGATACCTACAGACACCAGACACAGTCACATGATATGAGACAATAAAGCAGTAGCTACCAACCGCCTCAGTCTCATACAGGTGCTGCCAGAACTGACGAACCCACTTCATCATCGACCACAGACCTGGCCAAGTATCTAATACGGCGAGAGATGATAAGGTCTGGGCTGTTAAGGTTCGACGATCAGCCAGAAAATTATTGGGCCTGGAAGCAATCCTTCCACGGTTCTACAGAGGACTTAAAACTGACTTCAAGAGAAGAGCTTGATCTGCTATGTAAATGGCTGGGACAAAAAGACAGAAATCTCCGCAAACTCTAAAAGTATGCAAGCCAGCCCCTCAGGGAAGAGGAGGGCCGAACCAGATGAGCAATGCCCACCATAACAAACCACACCCCCTCAGAAACTGTCGTGGGTTTAGGAGCAAATCTTTGGATGAAAGGAAAGCTTATCTTAAAGAGAATAATATTTGCTTTAAGTGCTGCGCTTCGTTCACTCATCTAGCGAAGGACTGCCACAAAAACGTTCAGTGCAGAGAGTGCAGGAGTGAGAACCACCCTACTGCACTACACCCAGGGCTGGCCCCCTGGATATCAGAGACTCCTGTAACCGCAAGAGAGCAAGGTGGGGAGCAAGGAGAAGAAGCTCCTCAAGCTGTCACAGAAAAATGCACAGACATTTGTGGGACTACCGTCAGAGCAAAGTCGTGCTCCAAAATCTGTCTTGTCAGAGTTTATCCAGCTGGCCAGAGGGCGAAAGCTTTTAAGGCGTACATTGTTCTCGACGAGCAAAGCAATAAGTCTTTGGCAAGAACAGAGTTTTTTGAGCTCTTTGGAGTTACAGAGGGCACGGCAGCAAACACCTTGAAGACCTGCTCAGGAGTTATGGAAACAACAGGGCGCCGAGCTAACAATTTCATCATGGAGTCATTAGATGGTAAAACTCACTTTCCACTCCCCACCTTAATTGAATGTGACATGCTTCCTGATGATAAGTCTGAAATCCCCACACCTGAGATCGCCAGACATTATCCACATTTCAAGCGGGTTGTGGATAAAATCCTGGCTATAGATCCATCAGCAAGCATGCTGATCTTGCTCGGTCGAGATGTACCACAGGCACACAAGGTTTGAGAGCGATGCAATGGGCCCCACGATGCCCACTACGCCCAGCGTCTCGACTTGGGATGGGTGATTGTGGGAGAGGTTTGTCTCGGAAGAGCTCACAAACCAGAGTTTGTAAACGTCTATCGGTGCAACGTGCTGAGTAACGGTCGTACATCTCTGTTCGACCCTTGCACTAACAGTCTCCACATCAAAGAGAAGCTTGACACTCCAGAGCAGCAGCGTCAGTTTCTAGGAGCTAATGCATCCAAAATCCTGTTTGATGGGAAAGATGGCCTTGGTGAAGGAGTCTTCCAGCAAACACCACACGACAACAAACCTGCAATGTCTGTGGAAGACAAACTCTTCCTGAAAATAATGGACAACGAGGTCTTCATAGACGACTCGAATAGTTGGGTGTCACCACTACCCTTCAGGCAGCCAAGGCGCAAACTCCCTAACAACCGAGCCCAAGCAGTCAAGCGTCTTTTGACATTACGGCACTGTTACGGCTGTGGCCATAAGATCTCTGTGTGGGCTGTTTTGTTCTGTCTCTTTACTGTGCTTAAGACTCTTTGCAGGTCCCTCCCTTAATGAAGAGTAGTGAGCAGCTGATTGGACTGTGGAACACGTGACCACGTTCAAAAAGCCGTTCTGACAGCTCCCGCCGGGAAGAGAGAGAGAGAAGCGAGCAAGCAGTTTGACAGCCGACGCGGTCCTGGCCCTGGTTTCCAGCCTATACCTTTGCTGTGTGTTTGTGTGAGCATGCTCTGTGAGAGCCGCTCCTAGTGTATTAACTTAGTGCCTAGGCACCTCTAGGCTGAAGCGGAAGGGGTGAGCCGCCTTTTTCTTTGGAACAGTTTTCTCCTGTTTTCTGGGTTAGGGAGCGAGGGTTGGTATTGTCATTTGTTTGTTTTGTTTCTTTCTTAGGGTTTAGTTAGTTTTCTTTGGTGGGACTTAGTTGGTTTTGTTTATTATTTTGGCCTGGGTTCACCCTGGAGCTATGCTTCATTACCTTTAATAAAATCACCTTTTTTTACGCACAACTGGTTTTGGATGTTTGGCTTGGGAACCAGGGCGGGTATCTGTCTCTCTCTCCTTCAACCTTTATGTGCGTCCCTACACGCCTAGACTAGGGGCGTAACAGCACATGCTGGAGAAGAAGCCAGACATGAAAGAACACATGATTGCCTTCATGCAGAAGATCTTTGAGGCAGGTCATGCTGAACCAGTACCACCACCCACTGGTGAACAAGAGTGCTGGTAATGGCAATCTTCGGAGTGTATCATTCGCGAAAACCAGGTCGGGTACGGGCAGTGTTCGACTCCAGCGCTAAGCAGGATCGTGTCTCACTGAATGACATCCTGCTGAGTGGCCCTGACTTGAATAATTCACTTTTAGGAGTCCTCATCCGCTTCCGCAAGGAACCTGTAGCGGTGGCAGCAGACATACAACAGATGTTCTATTGCTTCAAAGTCCGCCATGATCACCCCACCCTCACCACCCTGACCCAACCTGACTGCAACCTTCAGTCGTGTGTGTGTGTGTTTCAGAGGGGAGGAGGTTCACTCGAGGAGACAGAGGCCGTTTATCAATGCCCAAGTACGCGAGTATGTACTCGCGTACTCGGTGAGTATGTACTCGCCGAGAACGCACGGGAGTACGTACCCGCCGAGAACGCGAGCACGGACTCGTCGGCCGTTTCTCAATTCTCAAGTACGCGAGCACAGACTCGTGATTTGTAGAGTCGCAACACCAGCGTGCGTGATGATGTCACAGGTCCGGAGTTGTTACTGCCGTTCCCTCTTAATTTAACTGTGAGTAACATGTTATGAAGCTTAACTTTAATCACAGCCAAACCGGTTTACTCAGGAACAAATAAAACACTGAAATAAACCAAACATTAACATTTAGAAGTGATCTAAGTGACTTATATATAATTTTTAACCTCAGAAGTGAAACCTCTATTAATAAAAATAGTGTACATGTACATACGTGTACATACCTTAATAAAAACAAGAAGGTGAAATGTTAGAACGCTTTTATTTCTATTCTAGTGGACACTCAATACTATAGACAGCTGCTGGGGTTTCTTTAACCTGAGTAGTGAGAAGTCCGCGAGCGGGGGGGGGGGGGATGGGAGTCCGCTGTTGAGTTTTGGACGAAATGCATTCTGGGACATATAGCTGTCCCAAGTCTACACCGATGCATGCTCGATAAAACGGGCGGATCGAGAACACATCCGGGACTTTTTCGCGTTCTCGGCGTGATGCGTACTTCGAATTGGAACAGTACTTGGTCTCCGACCGATGACGTATCACGAGCACACGAGAACGCAAGTACGCACAAGTACGCATATTGATAAACGCCCAGAGAGTTCCTGACCAGACTGGCTCCTCCCCTTCAGCTCACCTGTCTGCACCTCCACCCTGACTGAGCTCCATCTGCTTTGTTCTGATTTGATCTGTTCTACGTGTTCATACAAATAAAACTTTATTGTTCCTCCTCCTGTCACACGGTATCTCACCTTCACTGACCCTAACGCTGGTGATCAGGGTCAGAGGTCACACGAAGCTCTCTGGGTTTAACCTCACACGAAAGGGGCAGAGCTGTCATCATCACAAAGGGGCCTATAACAGGTCATGTGACCCTTCTACAGGAAGTGATGCCTGTGAGTGGCGCCCACATCAGACGTTCTCAGATGGTGATTCATAAAACCTGCACCAGTAAAATCTGACAGTAGAAGGATGATGAGTAAAACTGGTTAATCTGGTGTTTGTGGCACAGAGCGGGACAATAAAGGTTTGACCTCCGCTGTGTGACACGTGTACCTGAACAGGTGTGCTGTGTGACGCGTGTACCGGAACAGGTGTGCTGTGTGACGCGTGCACCGGAACAGGTGTGCTGTTCAGGTACTGTCATCATCCTGAATCAATTCGATCCATGATTTGATTTGATTCAATTTGATTTTAATTGGGGAAATTTTGCCTCAGTCAGAAATATAATTCTGATCACGTATCAGTACATTTCCATATTTTAACATCTGTAAAAAGAAAGCTGACACTTGCGAGACGTTATCAAAAGTGTGAGCATCACAGCAGATGCCTTTGTGTCAAAGTAACTGACGATAAAACAGAAAAACATGAAGGAGATTTTCATGGCCTGGGATATATATAGCAGATAACCTTAAAATATTCTGCAGTAGATCAAAAACGGAAGAAAACCATGAATCAACATGTGAACATTAGCTGATGCTGCTGAAGTGAAGCAGAGCAAAGTTACAGAGGTTTGATTAGAGACACAGATAAGAGTTTTGTAATTTTGCATCATCTTCACTGTTAAACAGCAGAAATGAGGCTTTCTTGTTGAAGGTCGTTTTCGGGGGGGGGGACAGCGTAATAATAATAAGTAGGTCAAAGGTCAAAACAAGAGTACAGTTAAGTTAAAATTAATAGGTCAAAGGTCAGGTTAGTGCGTGTGTGTGTGTCTGCAGCTGTTCTTTGTGTTGTTGCTGGATCGTTGCCTCGGGAGTGAAAGTTTTGTGTGTGTTGAACATGCAGACTAACAGAGACTGCAGCTGTCAGCAGCCACACACACTTTATATTCTTCAAATCAAATCACAGTGAAACATGTTCACTGACAGCTCAGCTTCAGCATCTTCTTCATGCTGTGACTGCAGCCGTTCAACTCTGTTTCTCTTTAACCCAAATCATCACAACATGGAAATATAATCATCAAAATGATGTGACTGGAAGGATGCAGCAGTCTGTTGTTGGGATTCAAAGATTGAGGAGGGATGCAGGAGGAAATCCAAATAACACAGATCCAGCCAGGTGGAGTCAAGCAATGATTTTAATAAACACACGCATGGGAGATGTAATGCCGTATGCAGACAGCATCAGATCTCGCCCCAAGAATGACACAACAATAGTTTTATACATCAGGGTATTAGAACGCCCCCTCATGCGTTAACACAGAGGTTCCCAAAGTGTGGGGCCCGCCCCCTAGGGGGGGCGCAGAGCCATTGCAGGGGGGACGCGGGATGAAAAAAAACAAACAAACAAAAAAAACGCTTGGAAAATATGGTGAAGCATATCTTCCCTTTGGCTTCACCTGCACAAGTGCCAAGGTAGGTCTCCCCTGCAAAATTAGTTTTCCCTGCGTAGGGAGCAGCGCTGGGCTCTCCAAATCACGGACAAACAGTATCCCACATTCTTGATTTTTAGTTCACAAACACTTGTTGTAATGACTAACTACTCCTGACATTTTGGACATGTTAGCTCTTTATGCAGTAAAGTTACAGTGGGATACAAATAATATCAGGCTGATCCTGCCGTAATTTGTTCCCCCCAGTTCAAATCACTGACAAACAGTATCCCACAGTTGTTTATGTTTTTAAACCCATTTTACACAGAGAGGCATTTTTTGAAAAATGTATTGACAGCAACGTTAAATATTATTACACAGGAAAAAAAAAACTACACCTAAATAATTACACCGTGAGGCCTCTGCCTTTCTAAATGGAGGGACAGTAACTGCGTGTGTATATGTAACCGTGTAAAACCTGAAGATAGTCAGATTAACAATAACAGTATTTTGTCTCTATCTGCCATTCTGCAATTCATCTCATGTAAACAATAGCGTGGCGCACAGCGTGACGTGAAAAAAGGCACATACCTTTGACGTTGCGTGATGAACTCTGTAATCCTCGTCCACACGTAAACGCAAAAAAGGAGTTTTAAATAATCTCCGTTTTCGGTGAATCGCAACGCCGTTTACGTGTGGACGAAAGACCCAAACGCATAGAAACAGCTGCGTTTTCAAAAATACCCGTGTAGGTGTGGACGTAGCTGAAAAGAGTTAGTAGTATATTTTATAACTACCTGTAATTTATTGCCGTTTACTTGTATTTGGTTAATTGTTTAGTAAATGTTTGAGGTGTGAAATAAACCGCAATGGAGCAAAATTCAGGGTGTGGGTGTGTGTGTTTGGAGGATGTGTTTGTGCGGGGGGGGGGGGGGGGGGCGCGAACATTTTTCTTGTAAAAAAGGGGGGCCTGGCAAAAAAAGTTTGGGAACCACTGCGTTAACAAATACAATACATGTGTACGTCAAGTCAAAACCACAAATGCTCGGTTAACTTTTAACACAGTTTAAAAGAACATTGGCTTCCATTTTCTCCACAGGTGCTGTCCCTCAACCACAGCTCTAACATAGCTTCTGGGACATCCTGCACCTGCTTCTTCATCAAACAGTCACATACACAGAAATACAGTCACAACAAAACATGCTTAAACTTTCACCTACAAATGAACATACTAACTGTGTGTGTATGTGTGCATGTGTGTATTAACCCCACTTGAACTTTCTTTCACCTCTGCTTATGCAACCAGACCGAGGCCATTGTCATGTATGTAACAATCTTGATTTATATGTGAAATGTGTTAAACAAATGTTTCAATCAACTGCCACTACTTAAAACTTAATAAAAGATATACATGAGTAAAAGATAATAAAGAATAGCCTGGTTATTCAAGTAGCCTCATCCAAACAGCTCCTCAAAATAACTTGCACTCAGACTCTGCTTTCGGTTTCACTTCCGGCAAAGCATGCAGTTTCCTGTCTTATTTTGGCACAGAGTATACTCAGCATTAGGCCTTTATTCAAATAACATCATCCAAACAGCTCCTCAAAATAAGAGTAAAATCTGCCTGAAGAGAAACTCTGCTCTCCTAAAACAATACCATAGTAAGAAAATCTCTCTGGGTTGTCTGGAAGATTCTTCCTCACATCACTATCATACACTTGTTTTCCATCATCTGATAGGATGAGAGCAGGATTTGCTGTATCAGGATCCAGAGTCACATCCACCTCATGCTGCTGCACCCTCTGCAGCTCAGCCTCAAACAGCTTCTTCTTCATGGGTTTCCAGACTGTCTCCTCCAGCTGATCCACAGCTCTCCCCACAGTCCCCTCATATGATGGTGGATGAACTCTTGCCTCTGTCCTGTCCTTGGTGGGTGGAGCAGCTTTCAGGGAGGAGAAGCTTTGGAGGAGGTGGAGGTGGTCTTCAGAGCGTGAGAGCTGCTCCACCTCAGAGCTTCTCTCCATCAGCTCAGAGATTTCCTGTTCCAGATCTTTGATGAAACCTTCAGCCTGTTTCTCTGTAGTTTCCTGTTTGTCTTCGATCTCCTTCATGAGCTCCTTCAGGCGTCTCTCAACAGACTCCATCAGAGCAGTGAAGACCTGAACACCTTCTGCTTTCTGTCTGTCTGCAGCATCTTTACTCATCTTCACCGACTCTGTGATCTCCTGAATCTTCAGTCGTCTCTTCTGGATCATCTGCTGAATCTCAGCCTCTGTCTTCTCCAGCTCTGCCTTCTTTCCTTCATATTCTTCTCTCAGAGGAACAAACTCGTGGTTCTTGTGCTCTAAAACAGAGCAGAGCGTGCAGACACATGTCTGGTCGGTCTTACAGAACAGCTCCAGAAGTTTATGATGCTTTGTACACATCCTGCCTTCCAGGTTCTCCACAGCATCAATCAGCTGATGTCTTATTAGGCCTTTCACTGTCAGATGAGGCTCCAGGTGAGTCTGACAGTAGGAGGTCTGACACACCAGGCAGGACTTCAGGGCCTTCAGTCTGGTTCCAGTGCAGAAGTCACAGGGAACTTCTCCTGGTTTGGCAGCTTGTTGCTCTGAGCTGCTGCTGCTGGCTTTCTGCTGAGCTTCACGTCTGAACTGAGCAACCATCTCAGAGATGAAAGTGTTGACCCTCAGCTGAGGTCTAGTGGAGAAAGTCTCTTTACACATGGGACACTGACAGCTCTGATTCATGTCCCAGTGCTGACTGATGCAGGTTTTGCAGAAGTTGTGTCCACATGGTGTAGAGACTGGATCAGTGAACACATCCAGACAGATGGAGCACAGAAACTGATCTTCAGATCGCAGATTGCTGGCAGCAGACATGTCTGCACTCTGAGGGAGAAAGAAAAGAAACACATTTGATTCAAAATTCACTTTAAATTTCATTTTTAAAGAGAGAGAAACAAGCGTCAGTAGTCTGAGGAGCTTGGAAAGAAAAGCGTCTGGACTTCTTTAAGTTCCTTGAAGACGTTTCATCAGAGAAGCTTCTTCAGTTCAGTTCAGTTGGTGACTAAATACTTCTTATTGTAAGTCCAGATCAACGAGCCATTAATATTAAACAGTGACTGTTCCAATAGAAGTGACAGTGAGGAGGACAATGAATCATAAACCTCAGAAATGTGTTATTAACTGTTGATCCAGTATATTAATGGCATTTATGAGAACATGTTTATTCAGTGGTGTCTGTATATTTGCTCCATTTGTGCGTCATTAAAAACTGTTTTCTCTCACAGATACTGGAACATCACAGCTCCTCACAAACTCAGGATATGGAAGAAGATGAACTTTTCCAGTCACTCGCTGGGATACATCATTCAATTATTCTGGATCCTCAGAAAACATTGATTTATTTTTGTATTTCATGTATTTGTTTGTCCAGATCAAAGATTTATGTTAGTAGAGAAGAAGCCACCATGATAAAGCCTGTGTGTGAAAATGAGATCAGTGAATTTTGTTGATCAAAATCACATTTAAGGAGGAATTCTGTCCTCCAGTTTGTTTAAATAAGCTTTGGGATTAAACACCATCATCTATGTTTGTGTCTGATGACATGTTTGATCCAGTTCAGCTTGAACATCACAGCTGATGTGTGAACTCTGACATATTTAAAGCCTCGATTATCAGGATGATTCAAACACATCTGTTTAAATAATGAGATTTATGTTTCCACACAAAGTTATAAAGTGCAGCATCGACTGTTTTCTGAATGATTCAGGAACATCTGTGACTCTTACAGGATACACTAAGTCAGATAATCTCTCTTTGTAAAATGTCTGAATGACTTTTTGAAGTACTGACCAAAATCTGCTGGTTTACAATATCAAAGGCTTTATATCAATAAAGAACAAACAGGTGTTTTCACGTCTGTAATCCTTATGATCAATCAGATCCAGAATCAGTCTAATAGGAACAGGAAGTGATGAATAACCAGGAAGTGTGGAGTCAGTCTGAAGTCCAGAGCACAGACTGAGTCCACAGTCCTGAGCAGAGCCACAGTGAGACTGAAGCAGCAGCTCGATGTTCCTACAGTGGATCTGTGCTTACATGAGCAGATTTCTATGGATCCAGTGTGACTGTGATGAGTCAGCATGAAGTGAACAGAGTGAAGATTTGTGTAGAAACAGGAAGTGTGATCAGCTGCACTCACCACTGTTGCTGAGAGAAACCTGATGGACTCCAGTGAATCTTCTTTTAGAGACAAACAGGACTCGACTGCAGCTCTGCTGCTGCTCTCTCACACTGTCACTTCTGCAAAATGGCGATGACCTTCTCGTCTTTGCTCCGCCTCTCCCTGCAGCTGTTTGTCTGGTTTTGCTGCCTCTCCCTTTACAGGAATCAGCTGGTCTGTACTCAGTGACTGTGTGCAGCGGGTGGGAGGAGTGAGGAGTGGTGTGTGGGTTCACACAGTAATGACGGCCTCAGGTGATCAGGAGAAACTCACCTGGATTTCCTTTTTCCACAGCAGACTGAGAGCTTCAGGTGGACCCTGAATGAGGTCTCAGACACAGGTGGTAAAAGTACACACAGTGTGTACTGAAGTAGAAGTACTACTGTTAAAAATACTCCAAGTACTGATTCAACTGGCTGTGAAATGTAAGAGAGTAAAAAGAGCTGATTGAAGAACATTTCTAACACATGTGTTTATACAAAGCTAACTGCTACATCCACGTAATAATAAAATAATATTATTCACTTTATTTCTAAATTTGAATTCTAATAAATATTCCCAGTTTTAATCAGACAAGTTGAACATGAGCAGAGAAAAAGAGGAAAATCCAAATATTCCTGTGTTCAGTTTTCTCCATTGTACAGACTGACTGTGCCTCTAAACAGGAACATGAGCAGGAAGAGGCTGAAGTGGATTCAGCAGGTGGAGGATGCCCAACATCAGCCGGAAAGATTTACTGTGACGTTTGTTTGCTGTTTTCGCCTCGTGCATGAGAACATCACCAAATAAACTTGAGAAAGTTTTTAATATTTATTGTTCAAGAGCAAAATGACTGACAGACTGTGTTTAAGGTAAACTCACAAATGTTGCAGTGTAGCAATAATCATCATATTCAGTGTTTATTTGCTGGTTTGTTGGCAGCAGCTCATTAAAACAAACATCTGTTTGACCGTCTCCAGTTAATCTGAGCATCAGGCGGCTCAGCTGATCTCTGGTGTGTAGCTGCTGTGCTGCAGTCCCATTCCTCAGTGACAGTAACAGCAGATCCACATGTTTGAAAAGAAAGCTTTTAAACAGATGAACACACTCAGTAAAGGACAAATAAATAAGTAAGAAAAAATTAGAGTAAAGAGAAAAAACAGGAGCAACTGAAACATGCTGCATGCTAGCTGACGCATGAGCACTAGAACTGTTAAACTTTATTGTTATGATTTTAGCAGCGAGTTACATGAAATACTGCATCAAAAAGAACAACACAGTAATCACAGACATGTTTATGCCAACAAACAAACATTAACCCAGAAAAGCCTTTAAAACAACCTGCTGTGGTTTGGAGCAGAGATTCCTGAATTTACCAGGTGCACCTAAAGGCAGCACAATTTAAACCGTAAATAATGATGTAGGTGCGCAAATCCTCTTCAAGCGTCACACCATCAAATGAGCCGGCTTACATTTGTTGCACTTGTACACCAAGTTTTTAGATTAGATTAGATAAAACTTTATTAATCCCTCGGGTGGGTTGCTCTGGGAAATTCGGTTTCCAATAGCACAGCACCGACAGAAGTTACAGAATGTGAGCTGAAATATACCATATATACACATATATAAATACAGAGTATACAGAAGGGATCAATAGAGTAAATAAGAATACAAGGGAATTGCACATTTCAAGTATTGTGAGTCTGTTGCACCGTTGGATATTAACAAATTATTGCACAGTGAAATTCAGTACAGCTTTTTTTTATGCTAGCGTTTCTTCATTGCTGATTTTGAGCAGCTCACTCAGTCCAGTCCAGGTAACAGACTCACCTGTTAGCAGCAGCTCTGCCCTCACAGAGCTCAGCTGCTTATTTTAGTCAGCAGGAAAAATGAATATTATGGACTACAGCAGTCTGTCAGGGCCGTTCAAGGACACAAAGTCACACACAGGTTTAAACTGTTAGACTCATGAATATCCACAAAGTTCGATGCACATTTATCTTTAACAGGAGCAAACAGCCTGATCAGATAATATAATAACTCATAAAAGCTCATTTATGTAAATCTCTGCTTGAACCAGTGAAACAGTCTCACACTGATTAAACACCATCACTACTTCAGTAATGACAGAGGGGCGTAGGTGTGCTCGTGGGACAGTCCTCCTTCATCCAGCTGTGGAAACCAGATGTGGAAGCAGACTCCCTGAGGTCTGCAGTCCAACACCAGTGTGAGCAGAGAGGACTCAGCTGCTGGGCGGAGCTTATCTTCCTGTTCTGTTCAAATCCAGCATTAAACTCTTATGTTCACTCTTCAGTCTGATCATGTCTAACAGACGTCACTGTTCATCTCCTCCTCCCTCTGTGACTCATTCATGTCCACTTTACTTCTTAGTAAGTCTCCACAGCTCCAAACCAGCTCTGCACTCAGAGTTAGTCCACGTTCTCACCTCCATCTTCAACCTTTCGTCAGCCAGAGTGTTGGGTCTGTGCTTCCACAGGCCCCACTGGGTTACAAACTTATTCCTCTTAACGAAAAGCAAGGAAACAAGACGAACAGCTTTTACTTGCTAGCAAGGGAGGACCGCTCTGTGTCTCAGGAAAGCACTGAATCCAACCACAGACGACCTTTTACTGAAAACAGTTACAGTACACAAAAGCACCACCCATTGTAAAACCCCCTAGGGTCAAAAAACACAAGGCACTATGTGTGTATGTGTGTGCGAGAATGTGTGTGTTTGTGTGACCTCCTGCCCACAAAAGGATGATAAAAGCAGGAAGCTGACTTAGCAATAAACAGAACCCTCACATGTCCCTATAATAAAACACTGCAGCCTCCCCCACCAACAGACTGGCTGCAGAGGTGGTCAGAGACAAAGGAATGTCTTTGATCAGGCTGCTTGAATAAGACTTACAAATTTAAGTAACACAATGACAACATTTAACAATTTGACTCCAACACAGAGCACTATCCCCACATGCTTCAAGACCACAACCATCATCCCTCTCCCCAAGAAAAGCCCAGCCACTAAACGCCTACAGACCAGTTGCACTGACTCCAATCATTGCAAAGTGCTTTGAGAGAGTGGTGCTGGCCTACATCCAGAACAACATCCCAGACACTCTGGACCCCTGCAGTCTGCCTACTGGCCCAATAGGTCCACGTCAGACGCCATGGCTGCTGCCCCTCACTACTCCCTCTCCCACCTGGAAAACAAAGACCTCAGGGAGCTTTTTGTTGATTATAGCTCCGCCTTCAATACAGTCATCCCTCACAAACTCATTCACAAGATCCTCGGCAGCTTCTACAGCTGCACTGTGGAGAGCACACTGACCAGCTGCATCACTGCATGGTACGGCAGCACTACTGCTATGGACCGCAAACGCCTGCAGAGAAGATGACCAGGACCCCGCTGCCCTCTGCAGAGCATTATGAGGTTATTAGTAGAAACATATGTTACTTTATGCCTGTAGTCAAGATAGCTGATTTATGTTAACAACTGTAGGACATATATTATCTTTTAGTTTAGACTGTGTGCTGTGTGAGTAGTCAAGTTTCCATCATACATTTGGGTTAGAAGAATATAATCATTACGTAGTTCATTAGATAAGTGTGCACCACTCTGTATCCTTGATCTGCTGTGAATGTGTTACACTGTTTTCTTTACATGTTTTACTGCTGAATCATGAAGAGAAGGTTGTGTGCAGGAGACCTTATGTCTGCAGTTAGGAGAAGATAGACTGCATTCCATACCCCCACCTTCCTTAGAGCATGAAGACAGGGAGCCGAGGTCATAGCTTAGGCGCCGTAAGAGAGAAAACATGTGAATGTTTAGGCTTTTACAAATAGGTGGGGGCCACTAGGAGCTATAAAAGGCTGAGTAACCCGTCACCATTTGGAGACATGCTGTGACCCTCTTCAAGCATCTCTCCCCATCATGATGGTTCTTATGCTCATAAGTGTTGAATTGTATGAAAATAAAATATTGTTGATTGAGCATGTATACACCGAGTATTGTCCCTCCTTCAGCCCAAAGATTAAAACAACTGGGAGTTTTTAACAGCATCCACCATCGCAGAGTCCAGAGGAGAGCTGCCTCCATCCTCAAAGACCCCACATCCCCCCAACACAGACTGTTCACAGTTCTACCCTCAGGACGAAGGTTTAGAAGTTCAAAATCCAGAACATCAGACTCAACAACTCCTTCTTCCCAAATGCTATCAGACTCTTGAACAGCTGACCTATTTTAACAGTAATTGTTGCTCATCAGGCCATCTTTCATATCAAGCTCATAGCTCCTTTGCACATACATCTACCTCACACTTAAATTTAATCTCCTTCATTTATTCATAGTATTTGTATTTTATCTTGTTCTATTTGTATATATTAGCCTGCATCTGTGTGTGGACAGCAAAGAAAGACTTTCATTGCACAGAGAAATGCTTTTCTTTGTATATATGACAATAAACGCTTTGAAACCTTGAAATGTTTTTCTGATTATTCATGACACTGATTACATCTGAAACAATCAACAGTCACATGTAGATCTGCTTCATCTTCAGCTCTGTGTTTCATGTTCGTCTGATCTTCTCTGAAGCTTCCTGACAGTCAGCAGCTTTGACCTTTGACCCACATGAAGCTAACATGTGACACAGAGTCAGGACGCTCCGTGGAGATCCAGCAGAAACATGCTCGGGGTCATCATCATTATAAACTTCTAATGTTAGAGAAACAGCTGCAGAACATCTGGCTGAGGTTAGTTAGCTGTTAGCAGAGGAAGGCCAAAGCAAAGCTGCACCTTCATCTTCCTCAGGGCTCAATACACACTAAATACTTTATACTGTATATACACACAGGCAGCTCTTCATCACCAGCTCCTCCTCCTCCTCCTCCTGGTGACCTCACAGGTAAACACACATACCTCAGCTCCCCTTTGACCTCTGCATTTGGTGCCCTCCTCCTCCTGAGACGTGCCAGCATGTCTGCCATGGCTCCCATTAAGGTTTCTGCAGAGGAGAAAACAGGAGCGAGTCTCAGAGTTCATCAACATATTTCTACATCAGACACAAACCATGTGACCATGTGCAAGACTCTCAACTGTGGTTTAGTTTGAATAGTGGGAATAATAGAATCACCAGTGGACCATCTGACAGTGACCCTCCAAGCCTGCATGAACCCAGCAGAGCTGAGCACCGACTCTGGTCAGGTCTCCAAATTCAGGCTGTCAGATTTATAAAACTGTACAAATCAATCTTAATGAGGAAGATCGAGTGAATCTGATTTCTGTGGATGGAAATCTGGGTTCCCAGCCTCTTCCTCACAGTGAGGAATACAGATCATTCCCTCAGCACTGGGATGGGAACCTGGAAGAGCTGAACGGGACCATCAGAAGCTCTTTGAGTAAATGCAGCAGATCCTCTTCAGTCCTGTAGATCCTGTGGATCCTACAGTCTAAGATCCAGAACTGTCACTAGGATGGTTCAGTCATTTCTCATCAGCTACAATTAGAACGCAGAGCTGAGCAAATATAATCAATCACATGCTGTAGAAACTTAGATGTTTCTATCCTTCAGAAAACATCTGACAAAAAGATCTAAAACTGTGTGAAAAGCAACACTTGTTATTCTCTAAATGTTTGGCCACAGCTGTAGATTACACTATGAGTGAATGTCAACAATTACATTTAATTTAATCTCTCTTTCTGCAGGTAAAAACGATCCAATCTTCTCTCTAAATGACTGCTTTGTCTTTAAAAAGGTGAAGAGCCTGAGGCCGGTGACCTTTCCTCAAGTACATCCTCACAGCGGCTCACAGGACAAGGCCACACTCCTGTCCTGCCAGAAGAGAAGCTTCAGAGTGTCCGTGCAGTTCAACCACACCTGTCATATTCAGTATGGTGTTCATGCAGTTTGCTACACAACAGTTACAGCATGTAGTGATACAGTCCCACTGCCTGTTCATAATATGCAAACATATGAGGAGTTCAAGCGTGTGATGACAAAGGCCTCCCACTGTGGTCATTTCATCATGTTTAGGATCATCCAGCCACGCATCTGATCAATGGAATATTAGTAAAACAGAAAACTAAAGAAGACGTGTGTTACTTTTATCTTTATTTATTTTATACATTTTTCATTGTTAGACATTAGGTTCACTGAAATCATTAAAAACAGTTTTGTCAGATTTCTTTCCCTCTTCCATGTGACTGTGTCAGCTTGTCAGCATCTATTTGGGACGAGAATGCAACAGGAAGTAAATGAAAAGTACCATTAAAAGCAGGAGAGGTTCTTATATTACAGAAAAATAGATTATTTAAAAAAAACTATCTGATTTAGGAACCCGAGAGAGGACTTGGTAAAATAAAACGTTCTTATAACTTCACCCTGTGATGGGCCAAGCTGCGACTATCAGGCATGGTGATGTAGGTACAGAGCATGTGAGAGTGTGGTCCAGTAAATGTCTCTTCTAAAACTAGATGAAGGCACAAGGGGATCAATGTCAAGGCGTAGAGATTCAATATCTTCAGCCTTCAGTGGAGACTCCATTTCTGGCACCAAAACACCTGGGTGGGTATGACGGCCCTGAGCTCTCCCAATCAATGCCCTCAATTTGGATTTGCTGACATCAAGAAGCATGTGTAAATGATTTTCAAAACATAGAAGAGTCAAGAAAAGAAAATCATTGCCATTATTACTCAACTGCCTCATTTTCCTCAGATCTCTGTGGCTCTCTGATGGGCTGCTGCAGCATCCACAGTTCCCACAGCTGGTTCAGGAAACGCTCGGTCCTAATGGGATGATCATTCCAGACAACAGAGAACAAATCCACCTTAAGACTTCTTGAGAGGAAGGAGTGCTGGGCACAGAAGAGATGAAGAGTATCTGAGAGGATGAGAAATCCATCTTCCTCCAAGCTGTGAGTACATCATAATAAATGTGTCACACCTGTCCAAACGTCCCTCCACAGACGCTCAATTCTACATTTGAAAAATACAGAAAAGTTCTCAAAGGTCAGTCGAAGACTGACAAAGAACAGCCAAACAGCAATTCAACTGGAGCCAGTCCTGATGAAATAACAATAATGTCAGTTTGATCTTAAGAGCTTCAGCACCTCTGGTTGTGCTTTCCCACTAATAAAGCTTCCACATCATCTCACAGTGAACATCACCTCAGCAGGCTCTGCACCATATGAGATTTTGAAATAAGTGTTCAAACAACAGGATACACAAAAACTATTCAAACAACAGACTGACACACTTGCAAATTACAGCACTGAACAAATCCTGATGATTCCATGTTTAAAAATCATGAGACTAACTTCAGAATAAATTTAACGGAGCTTTGCTCACATGAAGGCAAAGTGAGCAAATCCAAATCTTCTGATCCAGAAAAAAGTCAAGTGCAGTGCCGGCTGTGTTGTTGCAGCATTAAGGTACATAATCTAAAGGAGGAACGATTGTTTGTAATTCATTAACACAGCCACATTAAAAACTGCTAAATGATCTACTACTACTACTACTACTACTAATAATAATAATAATAATAACAACTAGAAAGCGAAAATTTCCGAAGAAATTTTAAGTGTGCCTATGCTACTGCCGGATCAGTTGTCCAAAGTCATCAGGATGTATGTATTTGGAGCAAAAAAACTGTTGAGTTTTAAGCAGAGAGTCATCAGCTGTTCCTGTGCTCAGCTGTTAGGGCCTGTTGCTATAGTAACTCCTGTGAGTGGCAGGAGGGGATGGGACACACACACACACACAAACTGCAGTTGGGGTCAGACACAGAGATGGGCAAACAGGAATTAAGCTCTGAAACAAATGCTTCCCAAAAGAAAACTGAATGTCCGATCGCAAAAATTCTTTCACCGTGAGTGGCAGGAACTTCCAGACTACAACATATTAAATTTTCATGCCTGTAGAGTGTATTATACTGACGTGGTGACAGTGTAAAGACACCCTTCGATGTTAGGTTTGAGCTGAAAATCGAGAGCAGTTTTAGAATGGTCGTCTATGGGGGACAGAGAGGGAGGAGGCTGCGCTTTGATGGCATTTGTGAGAAAACCGTAAATCTGATCTTGATAAGAAAAACATTGGATGAAAGAAGACAACGATAGCTACGTTTTGATGTATAAATTATTGATGTGGGGTTAACGGTTTGGATGGGACAGGAAGAGAAAGACAATTTTTTTCAATTATTCCCCACACTCTGTTTTTTTGGCAGTTGACAGTGCGGCGAACATTCCGTGAAAATCTCAATTTTCCTAAAACTTAAACTGCTCTTGTGAAACAACCGTAAAAGATATCGCAACGAGGATTTGGTCAATAAAAGTCCAAAATCTTGTGACCCGTTTAAAGTTTAAATGACGTTTCTACGACAACGTATGGCCGAGCGGTAAGCCTTCAAAGTGGCCTGGGTTGGCACCTTTTTTTGGGCCCTTCCCAATCGAAATGCATGGGGAAAAATGGGGTCTTTTTTGGGGAATTTTGGGAAAACCGTGCAACGAATCCCTACCAAGAGTCATAGCACCCTATTCCCGATCGAGCCGCACGAAACGGTGTGACATACGTGGGGGTCATCTCAAAGCTGCGGGCCGTGAAAAAGTTCATAATTTCAGGCGGAAGAAAAAATAATAATAACTAGAAAAATTTGCATTTCCTGCGAAAATGCAGTGTGGATGCTTTAAAGCTGAAGCTGTCTGCAAAAAACTAGCTGAAAAAGCTGAAAAGTTGCAGAAATTGTAAAAAGTTTGCAGAAGCAAAGGAACTTTGCTAAAATGTAATAACTTAGCAGAACTGCAATATCTCAGAGGAAACATAATACTTGGCAGAAATACAATAGCATTGCAGAACTTAGCAGAAATATTGTAACTTACCAGAAACATGATAACTTCTCAAAAATACAAGAATTTAGGAGAAATAGTATAAAATAACAGAAAGAATATATTTAGCCAAAAATACTTAAACATTACAGAAATACTATGATTTAGAAAAATAGTACAACATAGCAGAAATACTGTGATTTACCAGAGACACTGTGATGAACTATGAATATTGTAATTTTAAATAAAAACTATGTTTTAGCACAAATACTATAATTTGGCAGAAATACTATCATTTGGCAGAAATACTATGTTTCAGCACAAATACTCTGGTTTAGCACAAATATTATAACATAGCAGAATACACTTATATAGCAGAAATGCTATATTTAGAAAGAAAAATATAATATAGTAGAAATACTATGATTTAGCAGAAAGACTGTAATCAGCACATATACTGTAACATGACAGAAATTCCTCCACTTAGTAGTAATACTATAACATAAGACAAATGTTATGATTTGGCACAAAAACCATGATTTGGCAAAATACTATGATTGAGCAGAAGTACTAAGATGTAGTAAAAGTACTTTGATTTAACAGAAATACAATTATGGAGGAGTAATACTTTAAAATGGGAGAAACATTGATACACACACACATACACAGAGCCTAAAGGGAACAGTATTTCTGCCATGGAGTGCTAACAAGAATCTGAAGTCCATATTAGAAAAGCTGCTAAAATCATAAAAGGTTGCAGAATTGTAATAAATGATGTATATGAATTAGTGGTCTGTGATAGTGTATTAATTTGTAGGGAAAAAAAACATGTTGCCCAAGGTGTAATTGAACCCACGACCTTTGGGTTGCAGACCTGTGTCATTACCAACTGCGCCACTGGGAAAGAGAGCGAGCGCCTGGAAAACAGGGTGATGAGCAGTCAGAATTAGATTGCGGTGAGAGGCGAAAAACGCTGTTTTTTGGAGTTACAAAACGTCGTGTAACTCAAAAACTAGGTGGACTAGAAGCATAATTCTTGTACTGGGTGAATCAGCGTACTTTCGTGTACTTTGACTGTGATTTGCATTGCTCTTTGTACATCGGTCGCTGAGATATGACGAGAGAAGAAAGGGCAGACCTCAGATATGATTGGCTGGCTGGGAAGCTGTGCAGGCCCTGATATGTAAATTTTATATGTATCAGTCCTCACAGAGGATTAGCTGCCTGGGGACCTGGCAGAAATATATACAAATAGTATGATTAAGCATAAATACTACATTTAGTAGAAATACTATGTTTTAGCACAAATACTATAAAATGGCAGAAATACTATAATTAAGCAGAAATACTATATTTGGCAGAAACACTATATTTAGTACAAATCTTATGAAATAGCAGAAATAGTATGATTTAGCAGAAATGCTGTATTTGGCACAAATCTCATAAAATAGCAGAAATAGTATGATTTAGCAGAAATGCTGTATTTGGCACAAATCTCATAAAATAGCAGAAATAGTATGATTTAGCAGAAATGCTGTATTTGGCACAAATCTCATAAAATAGCAGACATAGTATGATTTAGCAGAAATGCTGTATTTAGCACAAATACTGAAAAGCAGCAGAAATGCTATGACTTAGCACAACAGTAATAACTTATAGAAAAATTGGAAAAGCAAAATGGACAGCTGGAAAAATCCTGAACATGCTAAGGGTCCCTCAAATCTAATTGTTAATTGAAAAAAAAAAATCAGCAAAAAAAGTATAACAGTCACACAATCACAAATATGGGCACATATGGAAACACACATGCACAGAGAGACACACACAGGACCAAATTCAGTCAACCAGTCTAAATATATTGAATTTAAATGATATAATAAGATGCTCCCATCAAAAGGCTCTCTCTCGCTCTCTCTCTCTCTCTCACACACACACACACACACACACACACACACACACACACACAGAGCCTAAAGGGAACAGTATTTGTGCCATGGAGTGTTAACAAGAATCCGAGGTCCATATTAGAAAAGCTGCTAAAATCATAAAAGGTTGCAGAATTGTAATAAATGATGTATATGAATTAGTGGTCTGTGATAGTGTATTAATTTGTAGGGAAAAAACACATGTTGCCCAAGGTGTAATTGAACCCACGACCTTTGGGTTGCAGACCTGTGTCATTACCAACTGCACCACTGGGAAAGAGAGCGAGCGCCTGGAAAACAGGGTGATGAGCAGTCAGAATTAGATTGCGGTGAGAGGCGAAAAACACCGTTTTTTGGAGTTACAAAACGTCGTGTAACTCAAAAACTAGGTGGACTAGAAGCATAATTCTTGTACTGGGTGAATCAGCGGACTTTGGTGTACTTTGACTGTGATTTGCATTGCTCTTTGTACATCTGTTGCTGAGATATGACGAGAGAAGAAAGGGCAGACACCAGATAGGATTGGCTGGCTGGGAAGCCGTGCAGGCCCTGATATGTATTTGTATGTATCAGTCCTCACAGAGGATTAGCTGCCTGGGGACCTGGCAGAAATATATAGAAATAGTATGATTAAGCATAAATACTACATTTTTTAGAAAAACTATATTAAGCACAAATCCTATAAAAAGCAGAAATACTATATTAAGCAATATAAATATCCTCTAAAAATCCTATAAAAAGCAGTAAAACTATACTATGATTTGGTAGAAAAACCCTAATTAATCAAAAATACTAAATTTGGCAGAAACACTATATTTAGCACAAATCTTATGAAATAGCAGAAAGAGTATGATTTAGCAGAAATGCTGTATTTAGCACAAATCTCATAAAATAGCAGACATAGTATGATTTAGCAGAAATGCTGTATTTAGCACAAATACTGAAAAGCAACAGAAATGCTATGACTCAACACAATAGTAATAACTTAAACAGAAAAATTGGAATAGCAAAATGAACAGCTGAAAAAATGCTGAACATGCTAAGGGTCCCTCAAATGTAATTGTGAAATGAAAAAAAAATCAGCAAAAAAAAGTATAACAGTAGTCACACAATCACAAATATGGACACATATGGAAACACACATGCACAGAGAGACACACACAGGACCAAATTCAGTCAACCAGTCTAAATATATTGAATTGAAATCATACAATAAGATGCTCCCATAAAAACTCTCTCTCGCCCTCCCTTTCTCTCTCTCTGTCACACACACACACACACACACACACACACACACATAGGGAGAGACAAGCAAGTTTCTAGGTCAGTCAAGCAGCCTGGGAGCTGCTAAATTTGAATCCACCAATCAGAGAGGCTGTGTACTTTTTCCCGCCAAAACAGGTGCAGCCGTTTTTACACACTCAGCACAGAGAGAGACAGGATTTCTGCAGTGTATTTCTCATAGTGAGGGTTCCCCTCAAACAAATGGCCATAATTTCCTAACCGTAGGGGCTAGAACGGTCATTCTTACACCGTTTTGTTCAGAAGAGATGGGGGAATCTTCAAGTGTTTACAATTTATCATTAAAATATGAATTATTAAAGATATTTGACTTGTAATGCACCATAACTGAGTAGAGGCAAGCGAAAACTGCCTTGACTTGCCCTCAAACAACGCTTTCTAACTCTAAATCTATTTGGAGTATCGATATCATTCTTTCACCGTAAGAGACAGCAGGCTTTGGTGAACAGTCATGGAAATTTTCAGGTCTCTGTGGAAATCCATCAAAAAGATATGACGAGAGAAAAAAGTGGTTCATTTCCAGAGTTTGAAAGCTGAAGAAATCTGAGCGAGGGACGAATTTCCTACCCTCAAACAAGTCTAACTCATTTCAGAACGGTAATAGGTGAGAAAGAAATTCTTGAATTGTGAGCGTCAGGAGTGTCTCAAGATATACTGGGACAAGCCTCATGTTTTAACTTCGCTTCGTTAAGGAGATATGACGATTCGAATATGCCTCTCATTACAGAAATCAAGCGGTGATTTTGAACAAACTCTCCATTGACTTTCTATGGAGAGTTTTCAGACTTTGTGTTGGTCTGAGGAGATTTGCCAAAATTCTATAAATCCCACAACAATGATAGTAACATTTTCTGAAAGCCAGCAAAAATACCTACGTTTTGATGTATAAATTGTGGAAGTGGAGTGAAGATTGAGCAAGTACCAAGAAGTTGTTCGGACATGAAGAGAAGACTGCAAAACTTTCAGTGGCACACTGAAAGCCAAGTGCATAGCAACCATAACAACGCATGTATTTTGTGAAAAATCACAAAAATGAAACTCAAAACTTAAAGAGGGATAAGATTAAAACGGTAACAGATATGAAAAAGCTGAATCATTCATGAATAGCCCAATAATTTGTGAACATTTTAAAATTTGAATGGTTGTTCTAGGTGAAAGTATGATAAAGTAGTTAAGTTTCAAAAACAAGCAAATTTTAGCAGAATTGTGGAAGTTTCCCATTCATTTCAATGGGACAAAAAAAAGCATAAAAAGCTTAATATTTTAAAAGTATAACAGTTAAAAATACCAAAAGTCATAGCGCACATTAGCAGAAATAGCAGAATAGTTTAAAATTTGAACGGTGAAAATCGGCTGAAAATTGTGGAAGTAGAAAAGTGCCAAAAAAAGTGCAAAAGTGGCAACTAGAATAATAATAATAAAGTAGAATAAAGAATAAAGAGAAACAGGAACTCAATAGTGTGGATGCCTCCAGCATCCACACAACTAGAAAAATTTGCATTTCCTGCGAAAATGCTGTGTGGATGCCTTAACGCTGAAGCTGTCTGCTGAAAAGCTGAAAAAGATGAAAAGTTGCATGGTGGTGAAAAAAAACATGTCGCCCTGAGCAGGATTGGAACCTGGCCCTCCTGGTCTCAAGGCAGCTACTCATCTCACTGAGCTAAACTCATTCTCTCAAAAAACAGGAGGAGAGACCGACAATTCTGCTAAAATGAGCAGAAGCTGCTGAGAATTGTGCTGAGAAGAGGTGAAAAGGTTGAAAATTTTGCAGAAAACAGGTAAATCAGCAGAATTTCTGCAGAAAAGAGGTAAAGAAGCAATAAGTTGCGCTGAAAAGAGATGAATCAGCAGAATTTCTGCTCAAAGGTGGCTATTCATTTCCCTGAGCCAAAGTCACCCTTACAAAGAAGAGGTGGAGAGACGGACAATTCTGCTGAAATGAGCAGAAGCTGATAAGAGGTGAAAAGGCTGAAAATTTTGCAGAAAAGAGGTGAATCAGCAGAATTTCTGCAGAAAAGAGGCAAAGAAGCAGAAACTTGCGCTGAAAAGAGATGAATCAGCAGAGTTTCTGCTCAAAAGAGTTGTCTTTTTTCTGAATACAGCCAAAAAAGCTGGAATTTGTGCTGAAAAGGGGTGAAAAAAATGAAAATTTTGCTGAAAAGGGGTGAAGAAGCTGAAGAAGCTAAAGTATACTAAATCAAAGTATTTGTGCCAAAACATAGTGTTTCTGCCATATTGTGGTACTACTACATTACAACATGAATACGGATTAAAGATGAAAGAAACTGGCAACAAATTCCTCCACTACAAACCAGTCTGATACCACTTCTTTGCAGTGTTCACTAAGGCACTACCCAAAAGGCGCCACAAGAGGGCACTCCAACACAAGAGATGAGCAGAATTTCTGCTGAAAAGAGGCAGAAGGTTCTGTATGTAGAAAAAGAAACACTGTTGAACCATGTGTGAAATAAATAAAGAAATGAAATGAAAGAACAACCTGGTTCTGCTCAAATTCACCAATCAGAGGTACTGCCTCTGTCTGCTTCATCAGGCTGTGTACTTGTTTCTGCCATGGAGCGTTAACAAGAATCTGAGGTCCATATTAGAAAAGCTGCTAAAATCATAAAACTTTGCAGAATTGTAATAAATTAGCAATATAAATTACAGGTCTGTGATAGTGTATAAATTTGTAGTGAAAAAAAAAACGTGGATCAAGGTGGGATTGAACCCACGACCTTTGAGCTGCAGAGCCGTGTCATTACTGATTGCGCCACCTGGACAGGGGGCGGTAGTCTGAAAGACAGATACTTGGGCAGTCAGAAAATAGATCGCGGTGAGAGGCGAAAAACGCCGTTTTTTGGAGTTACAAAACGTCGTGTAACTCAAAAACTAGGAGGGCTAGCAGCATAATTCTTGTACTGGGTGAATCAGCGGACTTTGGTGTATTTTGACTACGATTTTCATAGCTCGTTCTACCTTCGTCGCGGAGATATGACGAGAGAAGAAACGGCTTCATTTCCAGAGTTTGAAGACTGAGAGAAGGACAGATTTCCACCCCTCAAACAAACGTAATTCATTGCTCAACGGTAAGATAATTGTAAAAACTGCTTCCACTGTGAGTGTCAGCAGTGTCTGAAGATATATTGGCACAAGCCTCATGTCCTAACTTTGCTTTGTTAAAGAGATATGGCGATTTTAAAATGCCTCCCGTTACAGAATTTCAGCTCTGAATTTCAAAACCTCCCCATAGACTTTGAATGGGGAGTATTGAGACCTTGTGTCACTCCGAGGCAAATTGCGAAAAAACGGTAAATCTCACAATAAAGATAGTGACATTGCCTGAAAGCCAGCAAAAATACCTACGTTTTGATGTATAATTTGTGGGGGTTGAGTGCAAATTGAGCCAGTAGCAAGAAGTTGTTTAGACATGAAGAGAAAATTCAGAACGGACCAGCACTCACTCTGACTTAATTGCATAGCAACCATAGCAACGCATGTATTTTCTGAAAAATCACAATTTTGCAACTGAAAACTTAAAGAGAGATAAGATTAAAACGGTAGAAGATCTGAAAAAGCTGAATCAGACAGGAATAGCCCAATAATCTGAGAACATTTTAAAGTTTGAATGGAGTTTCTAGGTGAAAGTATGACAAAGTAGTTAAGTTTCAAAGACAAGCAAGTTTTAGCAGAATTGTGGAAGTTTTCCATTCATTTCAATGGGACAAATTAAAGGAAAAAAGTGTAATATTTTAAAAAGTATAACAGTAATAAACACCAAAAGTCATAGCCATCATTAGCAGAAAGAGCAGAACAGTATAGAGTTTGAACTGAAAAAATCGGCTGAAAACTGAGAAAGTAGTTAAGTGCCAAAAAGTGTACGGAAGCAACTAGAGGAATAATAAAGAACTAGAAAAATTTGCATTTCCTGCGAAAATGCAGTGTGGATGCTGGAACGCTGAAGCTGTCAGCTGAAACTAGCTGAAAAAGCTGAAAAGTTGCAGAATTTGTAAAAACTTTGCAGAAGCAAAGGAACGTTGCTAAAATGTAGTAACTTAGCAGAACTGCAATATCTTAGAGGAAACATAATACTTAGCAGAAATACAATAGCATAGCAGAACTTAGCAGAAATATTGTAACTTACCAGAAACACGATAACTTCCCAAAAATACAAGAATTTCGGAGAAATAGTATAAGATAACAGAAAGAATATATTTAGCCAAACATTCTTAAACATTACAGAAATACTACTCTATAGCAGAAATGATATATTTAGAAAGAAAAATATAATATAGTAGAAATACTATGATTTAGCAGAAATCCTGCAATATAGCTGAATAACAATGATTTAGAACAGATACTATGATTTAGCAAAATAGTAATAACTTAAGTGAAAATATTGGAAAGGTAAAATGACAAGCTGAATAAAAAGGAACATGGTTAAGTTTGCTCAAAACTAATTTTTGTTCACCTGTGAAAAAATAAAATAAAAATACATTTAGAAATACAAATAAGAACAGCCAACAGATACACACAAAATTAAATATGGATACACAAATCAACAAATACACACAAAATCAAATATGGATACACAAATGTACAGAGAGACACACACACACACAGGGTCTATGCCAGTCAACCACTCTGAATATATTATATTTTTATCCAACAATGAGATGCTGCCCTAAAAAGGGCTTTGTGTGTGTCTTTCTCTCTCTCTCTCTCTCTCTCTCTCTCTCTCTCACACACACACACACACACACACACACACACACACACACACACAAACTCAGGCTCACACACACACACACACACACTCAGGCTCACACACACACACACACACACACACACACACACATAGCATCAGCAAGTGAATAGGGGCTGTTAACAGCATGTTTCTAGGTCAGTCAAACAGCTGTGAGCTTCTCAATTTGAATCCACCAATCAGAGAGGTTGTGTGCTTTTTCTCGCCAAAACTGGTGCACCAAGTGCAGGCTTTTACACATGCAGCACAGAGAGAGACAGGATTTTTGTAGTCTATTTCTCATAGTGAGGACTCCCCTCAAACAAACAGCTATAAATTCCTAACCGTAGGGGCTAAAACGGTCATTCTTAGACCGTTGTGTTCAGAAGACATGGGAGAATCTTGAAATGTTGACCATTTAAAATAAAAATATGAAATATCATAGATATATGACATAGATGATTGGTTGTCTTAGAAGCCATGATTGCCCCAATATGCAAATTTGAATGTGCAAGGCCTAAGATATGATTGGCTGGCTGGGAAGCCATGAAGGCAACAATATGCAAATTTGAATGTGCAAGCCCTCGGATATGATTGGTTGTCTTAGAAGCCATATAAAAAGCAGTAAAACTGTACTATGATTTGGTAGAAAAACTATAATTAATCAAAAATACTATATTTGGCAGAAATACTATTTTGTAGCAGAAACACTATATTTAGCGCAAATCTGATGAAATAGAAGAAATAGTATGATTTAGCAGAAATGCTGTATTTAGCACAAATACTGGAAAGCAGCAGAAATGCTATGACTTAGCACAATACTAATAACCTAAATAGAAAAATTGGAAAAGCAAAATGGACAGCTGAAAAAATCCTGAACATGCTAAGGGTCCCTCAAATGTAATTGTTAAATGAAAAAAAAAACCAGCAAAAAAAAGTATAACAGTCACACAACCACAAATATGTACACATATGGTAACACACATGCACAGACAGACACACACAGGATCAAATTCAGTCAACCAGTCTAACTATATTGAATTTAAATCTTACAATGAGATCATCCCATAAAAAGGCTTTCCCTGTCTCTCTCTCTCTCTCTCTCTCTCTGTCACACACACACACACACACACACACACACACACACAAGATCCAATTCAGTCAACCAGTCTAAATATATTGAATTTAAATCTTACAATGAGATCATCCCATAAAAAGGCTTTCTCTGTCTCTCTCTCTCTCTCTCTCTCTCTCTCTGTCACACACACACACACACACACACACACACACACACACACAAGATCCAATTCAGTCAACCAGTCTAAATATATTGAATTTAATCTTACAATGAGATCATCCCATAAAAGCCTTTCTCTCTCTCTCTCTCTCTCTCTCTCTCTCTCTCTGTCACACACACACACACACACACACACAACACACACACACACACACACACACACAACACACACACACACACACACACACAAGATCCAATTCAGTCAACCAGTCTAAATATATTGAATTTAAATCTTACAATGAGATCATCCCATAACAAGCCTTTCTCTCTCTCTCTCTCTCTCTCTCTCTCTCTGTCACACACACACACACACACACACACACACACACACACACACACACACAAGATCCAATTCAGTCAACCAGTCTAAATATATTGAATTTAAATCTTACAATGAGATCATCCCATAACAAGCCTTTCTCTCTCTCTCTCTCTCTCTCTCTCTCTCTCTCTCTGTCACACACACACACACACACACACACACACACACACACACACACAGGGAGAGAGAAGTAAGTTTCTAGCTCAGTCAAGCAGCCTGGGAGCTGCTGAATTTGAATCCACCAATCAGAGAGGCTGTATACTTTTTCCCGCCAAAACAGGTGCAGCCGTTTTTACACACACAGAGCACAGAGACAGGATTTCTGCAGTGAATTTCTCATAGTGAGGATTCCTCTCAAACAAATGGCCATAATTTCCTAACCGTAGGGGCTAGAACGGTCATTCTTACACCGTTTTGTTCAGAAGAGATCAGGGAATCTTAAAGTGTTGACAATTTATCATTAAAATATGAATTATTGAAGATATTTGACTTCTAATGCACCATAACTGAGTAGAGGCAAAGCGAAAACTGCCTTGACTTGCCCTCAAACAATGCTTTCTAACTCTAAATCTATTTGGAGTATCGATATCATTCTTTCATCGTAAGAGACAGCAGGCTTTGGTGAACAGTCATGGAAATTTTCAGGTCTGTGTGGAAATCCATCAAAAAGATATGACGAGAGAAAAAAGTGCCTCATTTCCAGAGTTTGAAATCTGAAGAAATCTGAGGGAGGGACAAATTTCCTACCCTCAAACAAACCCAATTCATGCCAAATGGTAATAGGTGAGCAAGAAATTCTTGAATTGTGAGCGTCAGGAGTGTCTGAAGATATATTGGCACAAGCCTCATGTCTTAACTTTGCTGCGTTGAGATATGACGATTTGAAAATGCCTCTCATTAGAGAAATCCAGTGGTGATTTTGAACAAGCTCTCCATTGACTTTCTATGCAGTTTCCAGACTTTGTGTTGGTGTGAGGAGATTTGCCAAAATTCTATTATACAGAAATACTGTAATCAGCACATATACTGTAACATTTTAGAAATTCCTCCACTTACTAGTAATACTACAACATAACACAAATGTTATGATGAGTTGAGCGGCTGGTACTCTGGTGCAGTCAGCACAATCTGGAGCTGAACACTCTTAAAACTGTAGAGATGACAGTGGACTTCAGGAGACATCCCTCAACTCTGCCCCCCCTCATCATATCAGACAGCCCTGTGTCGACTGTGGAGATCTTCAAGTTGCTGGGTACCACCATCTCCCAGGACCTGAAGTGGGAGACCAACATCAACTCCATCCTCAAAAAGACCCAGCAGAGGATGTACTTCCTGAGACAACTGGGGAAGTACAGTCTTCCACAGGAGCTGCTGATCCAGTTCTACACTGCAGTCATTGAGTCTGTCCTGTGCTCCTCCATCACAGTCTGGTATGGTGCAGCCACTAAACAGGACAGGTGCAGACTGCAGCGGACTGTACGGGCAGCAAAAAGGATCATCGGCACCCCCCTGCCCTCCATCCAGGATCTGTACCTCTCAAGAACCAGGAAACGGGCAGGGAAAATCATCACAGACCCCTCACACCCTGGACACAGACTTTTTGATCTGCTGCCCTCTGGCAGACGGTACAGAAGCCTGCAGACCAGGACTACCCGACACAGGAACAGTTTCTTTCCCCTCGCCATCTCCCTTCTAAACAGTTGAACTGTCACACTGCTCCCACTGCCAGACTGCAACTGCACCTTATGTACATTCTGTAGTATTCATTCCACCTCATTTCATTTCTGTATTTTATGTATATACGTTTAGATTAGTTATTTATAGTTGGTTTACACAGCTTTGTGTATGTATGTGTATGCATGTGTAATGTATATATAGATACGTGTGTGTGGGGGTACGTGTGTGTGTGTGTGTGTGAGATTTACATTGCTGTGCTCGAGAGCCACCATCTACCGGAACCAAATTCCTTGTATTTGTCTGCACATATACTTGGCCAATAAACACCATTCTGATGATTTGGCACAAAAACCATGATTTGGCAAAAATACTATGATTTAGCAGAAATACTATGATTGAGCAGAAGTACTAAGATGTAGTAAAAGTACTTTGATTTAAGAGAAATCCAATTATGGAGGAGTAATACTTTAAAATGGGAGAAATATTGATACACACACACATTCACAGAGCCTAAAGGGAAGAGTATTTGTGCCATGGAGTGTTAAGAAGAATCTGAGGTCCATATTAGAAAAGCTGGTAAAAAGTTTTCAGAATTGTAATAAATGATGAATATGAATTAGTGGTCTGTGATAGTGTATTAATTTGTAGGGCAAAAAACATTTTGTCCAAGGTGGAGTTGAACCCACGACCTTTGGGTTGCAGACCTGTGTCATTACCAGCTGCGCCACTGGGAAAGACAGTGAACTCTTGGGAAACAGGGTGATGAGCAGTCAGAATTAGATCGCGGTGAGAGGCACAGAGAGCCGTTTTTTGGAGTTACAAAACGTCGTGTAACTCAAAAACTAGGTGGACTAGAAGCACAATTCTTGTACTGGGTGAATCAGCGGACTTTGGTGTACTTTGACTGCGATTTTCATTACTCTTTGTACATCCGTCGCTGAGATATGACGAGAGAAGAAACAGCAGACCTCAGATATGATTGGCTGGCTGGGGAGCTGGCAGAAATATATAGTAATAGTGTGATTAAGCATAAATACTACATTTAGCAGAAATACTGTATTAAGCACAAATCCTATAAAAAGCAGAAATACTATATTAAGCAATATAAATATCCTATAAAAATGGTATAAAAAGCAAAAATACTGTAATATGATTTGGTAGAAAAACTATAATTAATCAGAAATACTACATTGGGCAGAAATACTATATTTAGCACAAATCTTATAAAATAGCAGAAATAGTATGATTCAGCACAATAGTAATAACTTAAACAGAAAAATTGGAAAAGCAAAATGGACAGCTGAAAAAATGCTGAACATGCTAAGGGTCCTTCAAATGTACTTGTTAAATGAGAAAAAAACTCAGCAAAAAAAGTGTAACAGTCACACAATAACAAATATGGAAACATATGGAAACACACATGCACAGAGAGACACACAGGATCAAATTCAGTCAACCAGTCTAAATATATTGAATTTAAATCATACAATAAGATGCTCCCATAAAAACTCTGTCTCGCCCTCTCTTTCTCTCTCTCTGTCACACACACACACACACACACACACACACACACACACACACACACACACAGGGAGAGAGGAGCAACTTGCTAGGTCATTCAAGCAGCCTGGGAGCTGCTAAATTTGAATCCACCAATCAGAGAGGCTGTGTACTTTTTCCCGCCAAAACAGGTGCAGCCGTTTTTACACACACTCAGAACAGAGAGAGGCAGGATTTTTGCAGTCTATTTCTCATAGTGAGGATTCCTCTCAAACAAATGGCCATAATTTCCTAACCGTAGGGGCTAGAACGGTCATTCTTACACCGTTTTGTTCAGAAGAGATGGGGGAATCTTACAGTGTTGACAATTTATCATTAAAATATGAATTATTGAAGATATTTGACTTGTAATGCACCATAACTGAGTAGAGGCGCAGCAAAAACTGCCTTGACTTCCCCTCAAACAACGCTTTCTAACTCTAAATCTATTTGGAGTATCGATATCATTCTTTCACCGTAAGAGACAGCAGGCTTTGGTGAACAGTCATGGAAATTTTCAGGTCTCTGTTGAAATCCATTAAAAAGATATGACGAGAGAAAAAAGTGGGTCATTTCCAGAGTTTGAAATCTGAAGAAATCTGAGCAAACGACGAATTTCCTACCCTCAAACAAGTCTAACTCATTTCAGAACGGTAATAGGTGAGAAAGAAATTCTTGAATTGTGAGCGTCAGGAGTGTCTGAAGATATACTGGGACAAGCCTTATGTCTTAACTTTGCTTCGTTAAGGAGATATGACGATTCGAATATGCCTCTCATTACAGAAATCAAGCGGTGATTTTGAACAAGCTCTCCATTGACTTTCTATGGAGAGTTTTGAGACTTTGTGTTGGTCTGAGGAGATTTGCCAAAATTCTATAAATCTCACAACCATGATAGTGACATTTTCGGAAAGCCAGCAAAAATACCTACGTTTTGATGTATAATTTGTGGAAGTTGAGTGAAAATTGAGCAAGTAGCAAGAAGTTGTTCGGACATGAAGAGAAGACTGCAAAACCTTCAGTGGCACACTGGAAGCCAAGTGCATAGCAACCATAACAACGCATGTATTTTGTGAAAAATCACAATTTTGCAACTCAAAACTTTAAGAGGCATAAAAGTAAAATGGTAAAAGATTTGAAAAAGCTGATTTATTCCTGAATAGCCCAATAATTTGTGAACATTTTAAAATTTGAATGGTTCTTCTACGTGAAAGTAGGAAAAAGTAGTTAAGTTTCAAAAACAAGCAAATTTTAGCAGAATTGCAGAAGTTTCCCATTCATTTCAATGGGACAAATTAAGCTTAATATTTTAAAAAGTATAATAGTATAAAATACCAAAAGACATAGCCATCATTAGCAGAAATAGCAGAATAGTTTAAAATTTGAACGGTGAAAATCGGCTGAAAATTGTGGAAGTAGATCCACGGCGAAAAACGTACGGAAGTCCCAAGAGGAACTCAATAGTGTGGATGCCTCCAGCATCCACACAACTAGAAAGCGAAAATTTCAGAAGAAATTTTATGTGTGCCTATGCCGCTGCTAATCACTGTAGTTTGCCATTCATACGGCTACAGAGAGCAAAACTCAGAAGAGCAGCCATTCTCCACCATGAACTATGGTAAAAACAAACACCGCTCACGCTTCACAGATGACAGCTTACAGTTTTGTGTAAAGATGAAGTTACTTTGTACAGCGCCGATTTGCAGACGCTGTGCACACAGGTTCATGAGCAGAAGTCCCATTGTACCACGGCAGACCCGACAATGTTTGCATGAACACACTTTGAAGCATTACATTATAGACCACTTTTCACACATGCATTCACTTTTTGTTTTTTGTTATTTTTACACAGTGTTCTGAATTATGAACAATGGTCTACAGCAGGGGTGGGCAATTCCAGGCCCCGAGGGCCGGTGTCCTGCAGGTTTTAGATCTCACCTTGGGTCAACACACCTGAATCACATGATTAGTTCGTTATCAGGCCTTTGGAGAACAGGACATGTTGAGGAGCTAATTTAGCCATTTAAATCAGCTGTGTTGGTTCAAGGACACATCTAAAACCTGCAGGGACACCGGCCCTCGGGGCCTGGAATTGCCCACCCCTGGTCTACAGCCAATCCTGTGTATTATTATACAAACTTTGGTTGTGAGATTCAGATAACTATTTAATAAAAGCTAAATATTTTATATGAGAGTAAGAAAGAAAAGTATATCTTTGTGTCCACCTTTCTCTGTTAATGCCCCCCCCTAAAAGCTTTGCTAGATCCGCCCCTGCACAGTTACCAGCTGTCAGCTACACAAAAAAGGAGCTTGGTCTTTGTCTCTCAGAAACAACTCATAACTTCCCTTCAACTCATTCATGTCACCTAAAGTGTAAACCTGTTTCTCCATCACCAGTTCAGCTCTGATGATTCAGTAAGGACATCTCCTGATTTCATCTTCATGCTCCAGCAAACATCAGCTGATACTAGAAATTAAAATCAAAAGAATTCTAACAACAGCTGATCAAGCTTAAACGTGCTGCTGTTGTTTAGCGCGATAAATAAGAGCGAACAGCCGATCATTGATCAGTTTCATGATTGACGTTTCAACACGCGAGAGAATGACAGGGGAGGCTTCGTAACGACAGAATAAATCATAATGTTTTCTCTGAATGTGGGACGATTCCGTTTGTACAGCACGGCAACTCTATGAACTAACCCTAATGAATAAAATAAAGTCCAACGTCAGTAACTTAGTGCGCACACAGCTGTATATAAACTCCCGTGGCATTACGATTGTAAAAGGTCAACGAAAATAAATTACACCTAAACTCGGTTTATATCTGACCCAAATAGAGAGCGACCGGGTGCTGACACGAGTTTCACCCGCCTCAATATAAGCCAAGCCTGGGTGCTTTTTCACGAAGGGTTGCTAGCGGCGCGAGCTAACTATGCTAGCGGCGCTAGCTAGCTAGCCGGCTATCAGCAACACATAAGAGAACTGCTGCTAAATAAACTACACCTAAACTCGGTTTATATCTGACCCAAATAGAGAGCGACCGGGTGCTGACACGAGTTTCACCCGCCTCAATATAAGCCAAGCCTGGGTGCTTTTTCACCAAGGGTTGCTAGCGGCGCTAGCTAACTATGCTAGCGGCGCTAGCTAGCTAGCCGGCTATCAGCAACACATAAGAGAACTGCTGCTAAATAAACTACACCTAAACTCGGTTTATATCTGACCCAAATAGAGTGCAGGTCATAACTTCTTACCTGAAATTCAGTTCACCTCACGCTCCTGCCTTCGCTTTCCCTGATCCACGATTGACCTCCGCGTTAGCAAACACCGGTCGATCGGCGGTAGCCTCACCGCCTTTTATGTCTCGTTCGCGGCATGTCCTTTCTGTCACACACCGGTGGATAGCTGCCCTCTGTTGTAGCTCCACCACCAAACAACTCAGTTATTTTTTCCACATCGACATCAGCTGATACTAGAAATTAGAAGCAAATGAATTCTAACAACAGCTGATCAAGCTTAAACGTGCAGCTGTTGTTTAGGCGATAAACAAACAAGAGCGAAAAGCCGATCATTGATCAGTTTCATGATTGAAGTTGCAACAGGCAGAGAATGACAGGGGAGGCTTCGTAACGACAGAATAAATCGTAATATTTTCTGTGAATGTGGCACGATTCCGTTTGTACGGCAACTCTACGAACTAACCATTATGAATAAAATAAAGTCCAACGTCAGTAACTTAGCGCGCACACAGCTGTATATAAACTCCCGTCGTGCTAGCTAGCGAGAGAGAGAGAGTCCCCTCGCTATCCATTTGCAGCCAAGTGCGGCAGCTAGCTAGGTAGCCGGCTAGCTGTCAGGCAGGACCGACGTCGTCAGAGCACTGTCGCTAAATATGGGATGTCTTGATAAAACAAGCAGATATTTGAAGTTTACACACCTACATTCTCGCCTGAAAATATCTTAAAAGCTTATTTTGTGACCTAGAAACACGAATAAAAGACATATAAAACGAAGTGGTGGCCGCCATTGTTCACTCTGTAGAGGCGTGCTATGAATTGTGGGATATTGAGTTTTCCACCAAGCATTACCGTAACTTTTGAATGATTTGCGCAACCTTAAAAATTCCAATGGCTCCTGAAAGCAGCGACGCTGTGCGCACCGTTGAAATTGTCATCATTACGGTAATCCAAATAAGGGTAGACAGGCTGTACCACTCCCGGCATACCACTAGAGAGAGCCAACACACCACAAATGAAGTCTGTTTATTTGGCGCCAAAAGATGAATTGGCCCAAATTTGCACTAAAATCTAAATATTTCAAAAACTATAAAAGTTATAAACACCAAAAGTCAGACCATACTAGTCCAGCTTCAGCCGCACAAAATGATGTAACATATGTAACCCTATTGTCAAAGCTGTTTGGCAGAGGAGCGCGGGAAAATTTTCACTAAAATATTAATATTTAAAAAACTATAAAATTCATAAACACCAAAAGTCATAGCACACCATTCCAGATCCAGCCGCACAAAATGAGGTAACATATATGAAGCTTGTCTCAAAACTGCGGGTCGAGATACACTGCAAAATTTCAGGCGGAAAAAGGAAAATAATAATAATAATAAGAATAATAAATCCGAGGAATAGTAATATGTGTGCCTCTTGGCATAGGCACACATAACTAGAAAGCGAAAATTTCAGAAGAAATTTTATGTGTGCCTATGCCGCTGCTAATCACTGTAGTTTGCCATTCATACGGCTACAGAGAGCAAAATTCAGAAGAGCAGCCATTGTCCACCATGAACTATGGTAAAAACAAACACCGCTCACGCTTCACAGATGACAGCTTACAGTTTTGTGTAAAGATGAAGTTACTTCGTACAGCGCCGATTTGCAGACGCTGTGCACACAGGTTCATTAGCAGAAGTCCCATTGTACCACGGCAGACCCGACAATGTTTGCATGAACACACTTTGAAGCATTACATTATAGACCACTTTTCACACATGCATTCACTTTTTGTTTTTTGTTATTTTTACACAGTGTTCTGAATTATGAACAGTGGTCTACAGCCAATCCTGTGTATTATTATACAAACTTTGGTTGTGAGATTCAGATAACTATTTAATAAAAGCTAAATATTTTATATGAGAGTAAGAAAGAAAAGTATATCTTTGTGTCCACCTTTCTCTGTTAATGCCCTAGCTCCCCCCCCCCCCCTAAAAGCTTTGCTAGATCCGCCCCTGCACAGTTACCAGCTGTCAGCTACACAAAGAAGGAGCTTGGTCTTTGTCTCTCAGAAACAACTCATAACTTCCCTTCAACTCATTCATGTCACCTAAAGTGTAAACCTGTTTCTCCATCACCAGTTCAGCTCTGATGATTCAGTAAGGACATCTCCTGATTTCATCTTCATGCTCCAGCAAACATCAGCTGATACTAGAAATTAAAATCAAAAGAATTCTAACAACAGCTGATCAAGCTTAAACGTGCTGCTGTTGTTTAGCGCGATAAATAAGAGCGAACAGCCGATCATTGATCAGTTTCATGATTGACGTTTCAACACTCGATAGAATGACAGGGGAGGCTTCGTAACGACAGAACAAATCATAATGTTTTCTCTGAATGTGGGACGATTCCGTTTGTACTGCATGGCAACTCTATGAACTAACCCTAATGAATAAAATAAAGTCCAACGTCAGTAACTTAGTGCGCACACAGCTGTATATAAACTCCCGTGGCATTACGATTGTAAAAGGTCAACGAAAATAAATTACACCTAAACTCGGTTTATATCTGACCCAAATAGAGTGCAGTTCATAACTTGTTACCTGAAATTCAGTTCACCTCACGCTCCTGCCTTCGGTTTCCACCATCAACGGCCCATATAAACATGAAAAATAAGTCCAGCTAAAACACATACTGTCGGCGAGCGACCGGGTGCTGACACGACTTTCACCCGGCTCAATATAAGCCAAGCCTGGGTGCTTTTTCACGAAGGGTCGCTATCGGCGCGAGCTAACTATGCTACCGGCGCTAGCTAGCTAGCCAGCTATCAGCAACACATAAGAGAACTGCTGCTAAATAAACTACACCTAAACTCGGTTTATATCTGACCCAAATAGAGTGCGCGACCGGGTGCTGACACGACTTTCACCCGGCTCAATATAAGCCAAGCCTGGGTGCTTTTTCACGAAGGGTCGCTATCGGCGCGAGCTAACTATGCTACCGGCGCTAGCTAGCCAGCCAGCTATCAGCAACACATAAGAGAACTGCTGCTAAATAAACTACACCTAAACTCGGTTTATATCTGACCCAAATAGAGTGCGCGACCGGGTGCTGACACGACTTTCACCCGGCTCAATATAAGCCAAGCCTGGGTGCTTTTTCACGAAGGGTCGCTAGCAGCGCGAGCTAACTATGCTACCGGCGCTAGCTAGCTAGCCAGCTATCAGCAACACGTAAGAGAACTGCTGCTAAATAAACTACACCTAAACTCGGTTTATATCTGAACCAAATAGACTGCAGGTCATAACTTCTTACCTGAAATTCAGTTCACCTCACGCTCCTGCCTTCGCTTTCCCTGATCCACGATTGACCTCCGCGTTAGCAAACACCGGTCGATCTGCGGTCATGGCATGTCCTTTCTGTCATACACCGGTGGATAGCTGCCCACTGTTGTAGCTCCGCATTATAGCACCACCAAACAACTCAGTTATTTTTTCCACATCCAGCTGTAACTCCGATTCTGTGCGAGCATTTGCGAGAGACCGGGGAGGTGAAAGGAGAGAGAGAGTCCCCTCGCTGTCCATTTGCAGCCAAGTGCGGCAGCTAGGTAGCCGGCTAGCTGTCAGGCAGGACCGAGGTCGTCAGAGCATTGTCGCAAATATGGGATGTCTTGATAAAACAAGCAGATATTTGAAGTTTACACACCTACATTCTCGCCTGAAAATATCTTAAAAGTTTATTTTGTGACCTAGAAACACTAATAAAAGACATATAAAACGAAGTGGTGGCCGCCATTGTTCAACTTGGCAGAGGTGTGCTATGAATTGTGGGATATTGAGTTTTTCACCAAGCATTACCGTAACTTTTGAATGATTTGCACAACCTTAAAAATTCCAATGGCTCCTGAAAGCAGCGACGCTGTGCGCACCGTTGAAATTGTCATCATTACGGTAATCCAAATAAGGGTAGACAGGCTGTACCACTCCCGGCATACCACTAGAGAGCGCCAACACACCACAAATGAAGTCTGTTTATTTGGCGCCAAAAGATGAGTTGGCCTAAATTTGCACTAAAATATTAATATTTAAAAAACTATAAAAGTCATGAACACCAAAAGTCATGACATTATAGTCCAGCTCCAGCCGCACAAAATGATCTAACATATGTAACCCTAATGTCAAAACTGTTCGGCAGAGGAGCGCGGGAAAATTTTCACTAAAATATTAATATTTCAAAAACTATAAAATTCATAAACACCAAAAGTCATAGCACACCATTCCAGATCCGGCGGCACAAAATGAGGTAACATATATGAAGCTTGTCTGAAAACTGCGGGGTGAGTTTCGCTGCAAAATTTCAGGCGGAAACTGGAGAATAATAATAATAACTAGAAAGCGAAAATTTCAGAAGAAATTTTATGTGTGCCTATGCCGCTGCGAATCAGTGTAGTTTGACATTCATACGGCTACAGAGAGCAAAACTCAGAAGAGCACCCATTCTCCACCGTGAACTATGGTAAAAACAAACACCGCTCGCGCCTCACAGATGACAGCTTACAGTTTTGGGTAAAGATGAAGTGACTTTGCACAGCCCCGATTTGCAGATGCTGTGCACACAGGTTCATGAGCAGAAGTCCCATTGTACCACGGCAGACCCGACAATGTTTGCATGAACACTCTTTGAAGCATTACGTTATGGACCACTTTTCACACATGCTTGGTGTACCCACACAGCCGGCTGTAGCTTTTCAACTGACAGCCCGACACACACCCAAAAAACAGCCGAAAGAGCACAGACTTTACGCCCGTGGGTCCACCTCCCCTGCAGCGGCACTGCAGACCACGCCCCGCCACACACATCAAACACGTAAAATAAATATTTATGCACTTTTGCATTTACTTTTTGTTTTTGTTATTTTACACAGTAAATGATTAACAATGGTCTACAGCCAATCTTGTGTATTATTATACAAACTTTGGTTGTAAGATGCAGATAACTATTTAATAAAAAGCTAAATATTTTATACGAGAGTAAGAAAGAAAAGTATATCTTTGTGTCCCCCTTTCCCTGTTAATGCCCTACCTGGCCCCCTGGCAAAAGCTTTGCTAGATCTGCCCCTGCACAGTTACCAGCTGTCAGCTACACAAAAACAGGAGCTGGGTGTTTATTTGTCTCTGAGAAACAGTTCATAACTTCCCTTCAACTCATTCATGTCACCTAAAGCAGGGCTCGCAAAATTTCAAAATCCCTGGTAGCCCTTCGGGGAGGCACTCTTCAGTTTTTGGTAATAAATTTAAGTAGCCCGAATAAAAAAAAAAAGAGGACAATTTTTGGATTGATGTTTTGTTTCCTTTACAATATTATACATTAAAGTATAATATTGTAAAGGAAACAAAACATCAATCTAAAAATATTTAAAACACAAATTACAACAACAATTTCAATCATCAACTCAAATATTTGGTTCTAATTGAACAAATTTCTATGAACTTGTAAGAACTGTACAATAGGAATCAGTCTGTGTCAGATCCTTATTTTTGACATTTCCACTGAAATCACAGGTAAGAGGCAAGTGCAACCAAGATCTAGGCCATTTGCTTTTTGAAGTTTGCAAAGACTGCTAAATTTTGCCAGTGGTAGTTCACTCTTTGCAACATAGTAGGCTGTTCTAAACAGATTTTTCAGGACTTCTTGTTATGCTTGGTTTATTTTTAGTATGCTTTTTGCAATTGGTGTTTGTTCTGGGAAAGATATTGCAGACTGGGCAATAATGCATTTCTTGCATTTGTCATGGGTTCTGATGGGGTCTTTCTTAAAATGACTGGTCCCAGTAACAAAGGCGCTTGTCGACTCAGAAATCGAGGGAAACTCACAACACACCCGGCAGAACATGAGGTTATTTAGCTCGTCGTATTCCAGCCACATAAATTCTTTAGTCCATGAAACCATAAAGCTGCGCTTTCTTTTTCCCTCATAGTCTGATTGTCATAACTTTTCCGTTTTGTGGTTGGCTTTTCTTTGGCTGCCCCTTCTTCACCCTGACCTCTCTTGTTTGGCTCTGCAGAACTAAAATACCTGCTTAAATCCATCTGCTCTTACATGCATACTTACATAACGATCAGCAATTCTCTGCGTAATCAGCCTCTATCACGTTTAAGCTTGCTGCAGGAGATTTCACTTGTCATGTTTGATAGTAAGCTAACGATTGATAAGACGATGTCAGAGGAATTGGTGTGCAATTAATCTGTGACTTACCAATTAGTGCTGTCGCTCTCTACACACAGTTAGCGCAAAGTGAAAGTGAAAGCAAAAAACAAGCGCAAATTCAAACGCGATTTCAATGTGTCACATATTGACAGTGGCTCATCGATGCCGATGACATAATTACTCAGCTACATTTGCGAAAGAATGCAAAAGCATTGACATATCTTTCCCTCCCATGATAGCCCGACGGGCAGGGCTGAGATGGATTTTGGTAGCCCGATTGGAAAAATCGCTAGCCCCGGGACGTCGGGCTAGCGATTTTGCGAGCCCTGTAAAGGGTAAACCTGTTTCTCCATCACCAGTTCAGCTCTGATGATTCAGTAAGGACATCTCCTGGTTTGGACCAGCCGCAAAATTAAAATCAAATGAATTCTAACAACAGCTGATCAAGCTTAAACGTGCTGCTGTTGTTTAGCGCGATAAACAAGAGCGAAAAGCCGATCGTTGATCAGTTTCACGATTGAAGTTGCAACAGGCCAGAGAATGACAGGGGAGGCTTCATAACGACAGAATAAATCGTAATATTTTCTCTGAATGTGGGACGATTCCGTTTGTACGGCAACTCTACAGACTAACCGTTATGAATAAAATAAAGTTCAACGTCAGTAACTTAGCGCGCACACAGCTCTATAGAAACTCCTGTACAATTCATAACTTCTTACCTGAAATTCAGTTCACCTCACGCTCCTGCCTTAGGTTTGCCTGATCCACGATCTACCACCGGTCGATCGGCGGTCCCCTCGCCGCCTCCTATGTCTCGTTCCAGCATGTTTTTCTGACACACACCGGTAGATAGCTGCTCTCTGTTGTAGCTGCGCGTTAGCCAAGACCAAACAACTCAGTTATTATTTCCACATCGAGCGGCGCTAGCTAGCCACGCTAGCCACGCTAGCTAGTTAGCCGGCAACATCGTCAGATATAATATGGGATGTTTTGACAAAACGAGCAGATATTTGAAGTTTACACACCTACATTCTCGCCTGAAAATATCTTAAAAGTTCATTTTGTGACCTAGAAACACGAATAAAAGACGTTTAAAACGAAGAGGTGTCCGCCATTGTTGAACTCGGCAGAGGCGTGCTATGCATTATGGATATTGAGTTTAAAAACAAGCATACAGATTTCGGCCGTACTACTCCCGGTATACCACTAGAGAGAGCCAACCCACCACAAATAAAGTCTGTTTCTATGGAAATTGGCCTAAATTTGCACTAAAATCTAAATATTTCAAAAACTATAAAAGTCATGAACACCAAAAGTGTATACCATACTAGTCCAGCTCCAGCCGCACAAAATGATCTAACATATGTAACCCTATTGTCAAAACTGTTAGGCAGAGAGGCGCGGGAAAATTTTCACTAAAATATTAATATTTAAAAAACTATAATAGTTATAAACACCAAAAGTCATAGCACACCATTCCTGATCCAGCCGCACAAAATGAGGTAACATATATGAAGCTTGTCTCAAAACTGCGGGGCGAGATTCGCTGCAAAATTTCAGGCGGAAACTGGAGAATAATAATAATAATAATAATAATAATAAATCCGACGAATAGTAATATGTGTGCCTCTTGTCATAGGCACACATAATAACTAGAAAGCGAAAATTTCAGAAGAAATTTTATGTGTGCCTATGCCGCTGCTAATCTGTGTAGTTTTCCATTCATACGGCTACAGACAGCAAAACTCAGAAGAGCAGCCATTCTCCACCATGAATTATGGTAAAAACAAACACCGCTCGCGCCTCACAGATGACAGCTTACAGTTTTGGGTAAAGATGAGGTCACTTTGTAAAGCCCCGATTTGCAGACGCTGTGCACACAGGTTCATAAGCAGAAGTCCCTCTGTACCACGGCAGACCCCGACAATGTTTGCACGAACACACTTTGAACCAGTACGTTATGGACCACTTTTCACACATGGTTGGTGTACCCTCCCAGCCAGCTGTAGCTTTTCAACTCACAGCCCGACACACACCCAAAAAACAGCCGAGAGAGCACAGACTACGCCCGAGAGGTGTGATTGCAGATGCCCCTCAGGTGGGTCCACCTCCCCTGCAGCGGCACTGCAGACCACGCCCCGCCACACATATCAAACACGTAAAATAAATATTTATGCACTTTTGCATTCACTTTTGTTTTTTGTTATTTTACACAGTGTTCTGAATGATGAACAATGGTCTACAGCCAATCTTGTGTATTATTATACAAACTTTGGTTGTAAGATTCAGATAACTATTTAATAAAAGCTAAATATTTTATACAGGGAGTGCAGAATTATTAGGCAAATGAGTATTTTGTCCACATCATCCCCTTCATGCATGTTGTCTTACTCCAAGCTGTATAGGCTCGAAAGCCTACTACCAATTAAGCATATTAGGTGATGTGCATCTCTGTAATGAGAAGGGGTATGGTCTAATGACATCAACACCCTATATCAGGTGTGCATAATTATTAGGCAACTTCCTTTCCTTTGGCAAAATGGGTCAAAAGAAGGACTTGACAGGCTCAGGAAAGTCAAAAATAGTGAGATATCTTGCAGAGGCATGCAGCAGTCTTAAAATTGCAAAGCTTCTGAAGCGTGATCATCGAACAATCAAGCGTTTCATTCAAAATAGTCAACAGGGTCGCAAGAAGCGTGTGGAAAAACCAAGGGGCAAAATAACTGCCCATGAACTGAGAAAAGTCAAGCGTGCAGCTGCCAAGATGCCACTTGCCACCAGTTTGGCCATATTTCAGAGCTGCAACATCACTGGAGTGCCCAAAAGCACAAGGTGTGCAATACTCAGAGACATGGCCAAGGTAAGAAAGGCTGAAAGACGACCACCACTGAACAAGACACACAAGCTGAAACGTCAAGACTGGGCCAAGAAATATCTCAAGACTGATTTTTCTAAGGTTTTATGGACTGATGAAATGAGAGTGAGTCTTGATGGGCCAGATGGATGGGCCCGTGGCTGGATTGGTAAAGGGCAGAGAGCTCCAGTCCCACTCAGACGCCAGCAAGGTGGAGGTGGAGTACTGGTTTGGGCTGGTATCATCAAAGGTGAGCTTGTGGGGCCTTTTCGGGTTGAGGATGGCGTCAAGCTCAACTCCCAGTCCTACTGCAAGTTTCTGGAAGACACCTTCTTCAAGCAGTGGTACAGGAAGAAGTCTGCATCCTTCAAGAAAAACATGATTTTCATGCAGGACAATGCTCCATCACACGCGTCCAAGTACTCCACAGCGTGGCTGGCAAGAAAGGGTTTAAAAGAAGAAAAACTAATGACATGGCCTCCTCGTTCACCTGATCTGAACCCCATTGAGAACCTGTGGTCCATCATCAAATGTGAGATTTACAAGGAGGGAAAACAGTACACCTCTCTGAACAGTGTCTGGGAGGCTGTGGTTGCTGCTGCACGCAATAAAAGTTGATGGTGAACAGATCAAACACTGACAGAATCCATGGATGGCAGGCTTTTGAGTGTCCTTGCAAGAAAGGTGGCTATATTGGTCGCTGATTTGTTTTTGTTTTGTTTTGAATGTCAGAAATGTATATTTGTGAATGTGGAGATGTTATATTGGTTTCACTGGTAAAATAAATAATTGAAATGGGTATATATTTGTTTTTTGTTAAGTTGCCTAATAATTATGCACAGTAATAGTCACCTGCACACACAGATATCCCCTTAAAATAGCTAAAACTAAACACAAACTAAAAACTACTTCCGAAAACATTCAGCTTTGATATTAATGTGTTTTTTGGGTTCATTGAAAACATGGTTGTTGTTCAATAATAAAATTATTCCTCAAAATACAACTTGCCTAATAATTCTGCACTCCCTGTATGAGAGTAAGAAAGAAAGTATATCTTTGTGTCCACCTTTCTCTGTTAATGCCCTACCTGGCCCCTGGCAAAAGCTTTGCTAGATCCGCCCCTGCACAGTTACCAGCTGTCAGCTAAATAAAAAAAGGAGCTTGGTGTTTACTTCTCTCAGAAACAGTTCATAACTTCCCTTCAGCTCATTCATGTCACCTAAAAAAAAAGGTAAACCTGTTTCTCCATCACCAGTTCAGCTCTGATGATTCAGTAAGGTCATCTCCTGGTTTCGACCAGCCGCTTCTACAGCTGTGGCTCCAGCAAACATCAGCTGATACTAGAAATTAAAATCAAATGAATTCTAACAACAGCTGATCAAGCTTAAACGTGCTGCTGTTGTTAGCGCGATAAACAAACAAGAGAGAAAAGCCGATCATTGATCAGTTTCATGACTGAAGTTTGAACAGGCGAGAGAATGACAGGGGAGGCTGTCATAAAGTTCAACATCAGTAACTTAGCGCGCACACAGCTGTATAGAAACTCCATCGTGCTAGCTACCACGCAGTACGAGTTATTATAACTGATTGTAAAAAGTCAGCACAACGAAAATAAACTACACCTAAACTCGGTTTATATCTGACCCAAATAGAGTGCAGGTCATAACTTCTTACCTGAAATTCAGTTCACCTCACGCTCCGACCGGCAGCCGCCTGCTTCTCCTGCCTTCGGTTTCCCTGATCCACGATCTACCACCGGTCGATCGGCGGTCGCCTCGCCGCCTCGTTCCCCGCATGTTCTTTCTGACACACACCGGTGGATAGCTGCCCTCGGTTGTAGCTCCGCGTCAGCGACTACCAAACAACTCAGTTATTTTTCCACATCGACCAGCATCTGGACAATCCACCGCCTTTCACTGTTTGTACCGTTACTAAAAAAAACCCTCATCGGCTCATAAAAACGAAAAATAAGTCCAGCTATGACCCTGAGTCAAAAAGACAGCCAGCTCGGGTTAGCTAGCTACCTGTCTAGCTCTTTGCAGGCACCGAAAACATCAGAGCTAATATGGGATGTCTTGGTAACACGAGCAGATATTTGAAGTTTACATCTGGCCAATCCACCACCTTTCACTGTTTATACCGTTACTAAAATGAATAAATAAATAAATCATCGGTCCATATAAACGAAAATAAGTCCAGCTAAAACACATACTGTCGGCGAGCGACCGGGTGCTGACACGAGTTTCACCCGCCTCAATATAAGCCAAGCCTGGGTGCTTTTTCACGAAGGGTCGCTAGCGGTGCTAGCTAACTATGCTAGCGGCGCTAGCTAGCTAGCCGGCTATCAGCAACACATAAGAGAACTGCTGCTAAATAAACTACACCTAAACTCGGTTTATATCTGACCCAAATAGAGTGCAGGTCATAACTTCTTACCTGAATTCAGTTCACCTCACGCTCCTGCCTTCGCTTTCCCTGATCCACGATTGACCTCCGCGTTAGCAAACACCGGTCGATCGGCGGTAGCCTCACCGCCTTTTATGTCTCGTTCGCGGCATGTCCTTTCTGTCACACACCGGTGGATAGCTGCCCTCTGTTGTAGCTCCACCACCAAACAACTCAGTTATTTTTTCCACATCGACCAGCATCATCGGCCCATATAAACGAAAAATAAGTCCAGCTAAGACACAGACCCTTGCCGAGCGATCGGGCGATTAAACAATTTTAGCCACCTCACTATCAGCCAAGCCTGGGTGGTTTTTCACGAAGGGTCGCTAGCCGCGCTAGCTAGCTAAGCTAGCGGCGCTAGCTAGCTAGCCAGCCGGCTATCAGCAACACATAAGAGAACTGTTGCTAAATAAACTACACCTAAACTCGGTTTATATCTGACCCAAATAGAGTGCAGGTCATAACTTCTTACCTGAAATTCAGTTCACCTCACGCTCCTGCCTTCGCTTTCCCTGATCCACGATTGACCTCTGCGTTAGCAAACACCGGACGATCGGCGGTAGCCTCACCGCCTTGTATGTCTCGTTCACGGCATGTCCTTTCTGTCACACACCGGTGGATAGCTGCCCTCTGTTGTAGCTCCACCACCAAACAACTCAGTTATTTTTCCACATCGACCAGCATCATCGGCCCATATAAACGAAAAATAAGTCCAGCTAAGACACAGACCCTTGCCGAGCGATCAGGCGATTAAACAAATTTTAGCCACCTCACTATCAGCCAAGCCTGGGTGGTTTTTCACAAAGGGGCGCTAGCTAGCTAAGCTAGCGGCGCTAGCTAGCTAGCCGGCTATCAGCAACACTTAAGAGAATTGTCGCTAATATGGGATGTCTTGATAAAACGAGCAGATATTTGAAGTTACACACCTACATTCTCGCCTGAAAATATCTTAAAGTGTATTTTGTGACCTAGAAACACGAATAAAAGACATATAAAACGAAGTGGTGTCCGCCATTGTTTGACTCGGTAGAGGCATGCTATGAATTGTGGGATATGTAGTTTTCACCAAGCATGGCACCCTTTAGGCCGTACTACTCCCGGTATACCACTAGAGAGAGCCAACACACCACAAATGAAGTCTGTTTCTATGGTGCCAAAAGCAGAATCTTTCTCAGGAGCCTAGAAATTGGCCTAAATTTGCACTAAAATCTAAATATTTCAAAAACTATAAAGTTATAAACACCAAAAGTCGCACCATACTAGCCCAGCTCCAGCCGCACAAAATGATGTAACATATGTACCCCTATTGTCAAAACTGTTTGGCAGAGGAGCGCGGGAAAATTTCACTAAATATTAATATTTAAAAAACTATAATAGTCATAAACACCAAAAGTCATAGCACACCATTCCAGATCCAGCCGCACAAAATGAGGTAACATATATGAAGCTTTTCTCAAAACTGCGGGGCGTGATACGTGCCGAAATTTAGGCGGAAGATGGAGAATAATAATAATAATAATAATAATAAGAATAATAAATCCGACGAATAGTAATATGTGTGCCTCTTGGCATAGGCACACATAATAATAATAATAATAATAAATCCGAGGAATAGTAATATGTGTGCCTCCTGGCATAGGCACACATAATAAAGAGAAACAGGAACTCAATAGTGTGGAAGCCCTTTAGGGCATCCACACAACTAGAAAGCGAAAATTTCAGAAGAAATTTTATGTGTGCCTATGCTACTGCCAATGAGTGTAGTTTGCCTTTAATGTGGTTCAATTAGTGCCGGTTGCCATTTATAACACCAGAGGGAGCAAGATGCAACATGAGCATAGTTTGCTTTTTATACCACAAGAAGGAGGGAAATGGAATACAGCTGATTTTCAATTTAAAGTAAGCTGTATTGTGATCACTGTTATATGCGGCATACAGAGTTGAGAGAAAGATGCTCCAGTTACATGATTACAAAATAAGTTAATAGATATAAAAGAAATAAATTATGCTTCAGTGTCAGGTGTTCAAGAGAAGTTACAATTTAGATTTTACAGTTTTGAGTCGTTTAAAGTGGTAGAAAAAAAGATGTCCATTAAGCGGTATTCAATTTGTATTTCAAAGGTATTTTAATGTCAAAGGGGAAAATACCACATGCAAATTATGAAATTTCCCGTTGTGGGACTAATAAATGTATCATGTTATTCAAACAATATTTTGTACAGATACCATTTACAATAATGTATGACATTTAAACATGATATTTAGATTGTGGTAAATAGCAAGCAATATAAATAAAAAAGGAAAAGGAAACCATTCAAGTAACTTTATATTATGAACTGAAGAGTAAGGCAAAAGTATAAATGAAAAGCATACAAGCATTAATGTATATAGATAAACCCAACAATCATATGACCCCCTATGAGCAAGCACTTTGGCGACAGTGGGAAGGAAAAACTCCCTTTTGACAGGAAGAAACCTCCGGCAGAACCAGGCTCAGGGAGGGGCGGCCATCTGCCGCGACCGGTTGGGTGAGATGTAAACAAATCCAAAACTGTCCACAGAGCTACAGGGGGCACACTGGGATCGCAACAGCAGCCATAGAGGGAAACAGATTAGGATGTTCTTCCCAGTACTGAAGTGGGTCGGCTTTTCTTATGTGTGCGTTTTTCTCTGAGAGGTAGGTCTCCACTTTAGTTTCTGTTGATGAGGCACTCACGGATACTTCTGGATAAGGGTCATTTGGAAGCAAGTGGTTGGCTGACTTTGCGAAACAGCTAGAAACAGATAAAAGGAAAACACAATTTAAAACAATAAAACAAGAGACATCACAAAGCGCAGCTCTTCAGTTAGCAAACTGGCAAGTAATGAAGTTCTAAAAAATAATTGGGAAAACAAATCTAACTTTAGAACTAAATGACCCAAAACTAAATTAAAAATGAAGTAAAAAAAAAAGAAATTGGCTTAATACTGGTGTCTTCTGATGAGGTAAGTCGCCATGCGAGGTAAAAACCACACGTGGCTGTAATTTGGTGGCCTGTATACAGTTCCAATCCAAGCATGTAGTTGGTTTAAATGGGTTTAATACTGGTGTCTTTTGATCACTTGACTGTATATATAAACCTGTTGAACAAAAGGTGCATTTTAATTTCACTATACCTGCCCATCCTTGTAGCCGGTCTCTACTAGCGTGGCACAGTTTCAAGATCAGTGTAGGGCTTCTCCACTGCCTTCACTGGACAGAACACATCTGAGGAGTTATGAATGAATGGATGACTTAATGAATGGATGAGATTATAGTTTGTTCAAAGAATATAAAGTAAGAAACAAAAAAATACAAATGACCTGTTATGGCAGGGATCCCATCAGGTGCAGTCTTTCTGTTCACGTTTCTGGTCAGCTCTTCAATGGATGAGAGCACATCAGCAGTCTTATCTATCAGTTCCCACTGGTGAGCTGTCCTTGTTGGTGGTAGAGTGTGTTCAGAAAAACTCCCTTTTAACAGGAAGAAACCTCCGGCAGAACCAGGCTTAGAGAGGTGCAGCCATCTGCCGTGAGCGGTTGGGTGAGATGTAAACAAATCCAAAACTGTCCACAGAGCTACAGGGGGCACACTGGGATCGCAACAGCAGCCATAGAGGGAAACAGATTAGGATGTTCTTCCCAGTACTGAAGTGGGTCGGCTTTTCTTATGTGTGCGTTTTCTCTGAGAGGTAGGTCTCCACTTTAGTTCTGTTGATGAGGCACTCACGGATACTCTGGATAAGGGTCATTTGGAAGCAAGTGGTTGGCTGACTTTGCGAAAACAGCTAGAAACAGATAAAAGGAAAACACAATTTAAAACAATAAAACAAGAGACATCACAAAGCGCAGCTCTTCAGTTAGCGAAATGGCCAGTAATGAAGTTCTAAAAAATAACTGGAAAAACAAATCTAACTTTAGAACTAAATGACCCAAAACTATATAAAAAGGTAGTAAAAAAAGAAATTTGCTTAATACTGGTGTCTTTGGATGGGGTAAGTTGCTATTTAAGGTAAGAACCACACGTGGCTGTAATTTGGTGGCCTGTATACAGTTCCAATCCAAGCATGTAGTTGGTTTAAATGGGTTTAATACTGGTGTCTTTTGATCACTTGACTGTATATATAAACCTGTTGAACCAAAAGGTGCATTTTAATTTCACTATACCTGCCCATCCTTGTAGCCGGTCTCTACTAGCGTGGCACAGTTTCAAGATCAGTGTAGGGCTTCTCTACTGCCTTCACTGGACAGAACACATCTGAGGAGTTATGAATGAATGGATGACTTAATTAATGGATGAGATTATAGTTTGTTTCAAACAATATCAAATGTTACAATATAAAGTAAGAAACAAAAATACAATTACCTGTTATGGCAGGATCCCATCAGGTGCAGTTGCAGTCTCTCTGTTCACGTTTCTGGTCAGCTCTTCGATGGATGAGAGCAGTCTTATGTATCAGCTCCCACTGGTGAGCTGTCCTTGTTGGTGGTAGAGTGTGCTCAGTTGCAAAGACACTAAGATCACTTGGCAAGTCCATATCCCTCACAACCTTGCAGTCATTTTGTGTTAGTGAATTACACAATAAATGGGGTTGTGATAACTGTGATATGTATTCAGAACACCTGATTGGGGCAGGCGTATGGCTGTGATATGTAAAGGTGATCAATCAATGGTGTTTTCGGTAGTGCAGCAGTAATAAGTTGTGCATATCCTCTTGACTGAAACAGTTCTTGGATGGGTTTTTTTCCTCTGCTCATAAGGTCCTCATTGAAGTCTCCACAAACAATAATTGGTTGGCAATTCATCATTTCCAATGAGTCCAAAAGACATTGCATTGTGGTAAAAACCTCACGTGGCTGTAATTGGTGGCCTGTATACAGTTGCTATCAAAGCTGTGACTGGCGATTCAACCTTGATAACAACAAATTCAAGGTCAGTCACATTTGCAGGTATTTTCGAGACTCTGCTGTAAGAACTGTTTTGTAGTACATTGCAACTCCACCGCCATTTACCTTTGCCATGTCTGTATGTTTGTGTAAGAGACGTGTCTGTTGCGTGTGGCCATGTTGTACTGTTCGAGCTGGAAGCGGGAGAAACTGATGATCCAGACAAGTGAGTTTCTGTTATGCATAAAACATCAGCAAGGCTGATTCATGGTGGCATCTCATGTCCTCCATGTGAGTTGGGAGACCTTGTGCATTGTGATGGATAATTGTCATCGTGGGACTGTGGGAACAACTGATTTAAGAATTGCAACAGTGGTCTTGCATTCTCAAATATGCATGTCTCATATTTTTGAGTGCATCTGTGATGGCAGATCAGCATAGATTTTCCTTCATCAAGTCTGTGATGTAGATCCTTTAAGTGAGGTTGTGCGGCTGAGTGCACATAGGCCATTCCAGGTTCAAAACACGCTTCAAACATACTACTGCTGACTCCATTGTCATGCCTTGTACTTTGTGAGCTGTACATGCAAGGCCAACTTCATTGGAAATTGCCTGCGAAGAACTCTTTTTACTTGTAGATTCTTCACATTTCTCAATATATCCAGGTTGTCTGAGGATCCTTGTATTTTTCTGCGAAATTTTTGCCGAATTTTGATTGTCCAGCGTAAGTCCAATGAGATTCACAGTTTTTGGTCCATCCTGTGTGGTTGTCACAATGTTCGTGATTGTTCCAAATGTCCCATTAACAAGCCCATCTTCAACATCCAAATTTCTAATAATCATAACACGCACTCCAGGTGCAGCTTGTATGTTATCAGGTAAATCTCTTTTGTTGCCTTTCATCATATCTGCCAGCAGGACCATCTCACCCGTTCGTGGGTCTTTTCTGTAGTCTTCGGCCTGAATATTTATGATATCAGAATGAAGAGCAGTTACAGTTGCTGAATTGTGTTTGTCCACCTCTTTGTTTGTAGCATAAATGTGTAATACATTAGATGGACAGTCTTTATGTCATGGATAGCCTGTGTGAGCAAGGCTTTATCATTGGCTTCAAGAGAATCTGTTTTTTGCTTTACTCTTATCCTGTTCAGAACTTCAGCAAAAGAATGATCATCTTCTGTCGCATGATTTCTGTCAGGTTGACCATGTGAAATAGTCTTTCCAGAGATCAAGGACATTGTCCTCGTACACACAGAGTGGTTTGGCTTTTCCAGGGTGGCAGCTGGTAAAAGTCTCCTACTGCAAGGATAGACATCCCACCAAAGGCTTCTTGTTTCCTTTGATCTGCTGAAGTCTCCAGTGGATGTAGGCAAAAAGGTCTTTAGAAACCATAGATATCTCATCAATGACCAGAATCTCTGCATTTGAAAGTGAAGCTCTCACTTCATCCAGTGCATTCCCCAGTCCCTGATACGGCGGTTTTAAAGATTTGGCAGCTTTAGCAGAGAGTGCAGTGTTTTCCCAGATATGTTAAAAGCTGCAGTGCCAGTAAATGCAGCCAGCAGGACTGCAGGGTAGGACATGTCTGCTTGGTCACGGAATCTGGGGAGTTGGTGCAAAATCTTTGTTGCCTCCTCATATATGCACTTGATACATGTGATTTTCCACAGCCAGCTCCTCCAGAGACAAAATAAAAGAACTGCTCAGGACAGTGACCCCACACAAGTTTGAAACACCACTCACGCACTGCGTAGAATATGGATGCTTGGTTTCATTCAGACTTGGTACATTTTTCTGACAAGTCTGGGCTCAGCTTTGGTGCTATGATTGCTGGCATGGCTCCACTGCTGCTACCACTGACTTGGTAGTCTGGAACAATGTCCATTTCATTTTCGTCAGTGTCATGTCTGGATTGTCGTTGGGCCACACACTCTAAACGATCTACTTCAACCTCAGGTGCAAAGGTGTTCCATGCATTGATAAGTGGGCCTTGTTGTTCAATCTGTTCCAATGCCCTTTCCATTGTTTTGCCATGGCTTTCATACGCTTTTGTTAAGGTAACATTGGCCGTACTGCAAAACCATGTTTTCGGTCACTTTTGTAGAACTGTTCGGATGTGGGGTGTTCTGTGTTTTTAAGGTCATCATTTGATCGATGTGGAAAATAAAGTTTAGTAGTCTGCTATAAACTTCTCTGGTTGTTCTTTTCTGAGAAGCGAGGATATCTGATTATTGCAGGTTTCCCTCTTGTTCTCTTTTGAATATAACCCATGTTATTCAAAAGAGGGATGGCATTTTTTGACTCTGTTTGACGGCTGTAGAGAATCCTGTACTCTGAAGCAAATTCAGCCAAACACATTCTTTCAAACTCAGGCGTTCTGGGTCTGTTTGCATATTTTTTGGCAATCCAGACATCCACACATTTTCATCATCTGGTGCCATGCTCTGCAACCTGCTCATCGGGAGACTCATTTTCAGGGCATCATCATCAGTCTGTATGAACACCACACTGCGTGAACACTTTTTTAGTGGCAGGCTGCATGTCCTTGCCACGGATTCTGGGCACTGACTTCTCTGTGTTTAGCATATGCCTGCATTATCTGTTTCATTTCATCTCTTTCATTGACATTGGACTTTTTTGACCTCCTGGATGACTCCATTAAGAAATTGTGTCATCTCAAATTCGGGTTTAGAGACATAAGACATCATGTACATCAGGCAGCTGTAGTCATCAATGACATATTGGATGTCCATGTTGGCATTCCAGGCTCTCAGCAGATCTGCATTGTATGCATTCACCAGCAGTCATTAGGTTCACGCTTTAAGAGGATGACATGGCCATTGCTTAAATTGAAGACACAATCCAAGTATTGTTCATAAGTTAATTGCATTTGTGAAGCAGCTCAGACAAGTCTCAAACGAGGAATTTGGGTCACAGAGCAAATCTCTCAATGGCTGGAGTTTTTCTTTGGCCTCTTTCTGTTTTTTTGCGAGCGCCATTCGTCTGTTTTTTTGCTTTTGTTTTTCATTTGTGCCTTTCTCCTTACTTGTGCTATGCTGCTTATCATTGTGATCATCGTCATCATCTGGGCTTGGGAAAGTGATCATTGTTTGGTCTACCGGTGTTTGGGGAACCCAAACCTACATGACACATTACCTTTTTTGCAGGATCTGGAGTGATTTCTGCTGTGACTGAACCTCAGACACATTTGTGAAGTTCAGGATCGGCATTTGGTCAGGCATCTTACATGTTATGTACTTGTCAATAATTTGTACACGTGGTCTTCAAGGTCGCTTCCAAATTTAGGTGCATCTTTGACCAAACAGTAAATGGATATGAGGGCTACTCTGGCCTGAAACTCCACTCGATAAAGTAATTTCTACTCACCGATGGGCTGTGCTGGGGACAGGATCAGTGTTGTCATTAGTGCATCGACTCTTTTTTCAAACAATCGCATCACAGTCACAGGGTTGCTTCGGAGAATTTCACACTTTGTGTTCCAGTCAAGTTGTGAAAATCCACTTGTTCACCTTGTTGAGTTTTTATGACCTCAACAACCTCAGGCCATCTCATTTCAGCAGCTGAAAATGTCAGGAAAAAAGTCGGCTTTCCTAACTGTCTGACCATAGCATGCAGATCTTTCAGTGCCTTCTCCCAATAGGCTGGAGTACCTCTCAGAGGTTTCATGAAGCGTGTTGCATCTTTGTTATTTATCAGTCTCTCCACTTCGTCTTTATTTGAAGCATTCTGTTACAAATTCTACGT